>NC_143570.1:10882500-11182500 GCF_054136105.1 Typopeltis vanoorti
GAAAGAAAGTGGCAGATGAGTCAAAGATGAATGACTGCAGCAGAATGGTGGAAAGCAATGCAATGCTGTATGGGCTTCCATGGTGAAAGATGTGAAAATGGAACAAGTGTCACAAGTATGAGAGGAGCAACAACAGGAAGCATGACACTCTAAAGAGGAGTTGACTGTGCTGATTGGAACAAGTGATTTGCGAGGAAGTGTGAATAAACTATTGCAGGATTTGCAAGCATTGCTAAAGACAGTTAAGCAGAAGAGAGAGAGAACTGCAAGTGTATTGCTAAAGTACGACAGCAGAGAGAAGAACAATAATCGTGAATGGCATGATAGCTAAAATGTGCAGGAAGAGAGTACTTCAGTTAGTCGATGTATAGGATAAATCTGAAGACAGGAGAAAGTTGTTTGTTGCAGATGGTTTGCATTTGAGTGCAAGTGGCAGTGTTAAGATAGGTAGACTATTGATGGAAGAGAGTAGCTAGCCAGTTCACTCTATAAAAATTAGATAGTGGGACTGAATGCAAGATACCACACATTGGTGAAAGATCAGTGAAAAGAAGGCAATATAAGGATGCAGGGATGGCCTCAATGGGAGAAGAGTATCAAAAGATTAATGATGGAGGTAAAAGAGCTGTAAGAAGGAAAAGGAAGAACAGGGGAAAGCTGCTTTGCCTATACACAAGAATATAATTTCTTGGCATCTTTAATTTATAGTATAATAAAATGGAAAAAATTTCAATACATAAGACTAGAAACTGCAGGAGGGTGATAATGGGTGACTAACTATGGAAACATTGACTGCAAGCAAGAAAAAAATATTGTTTGTAAGGAGATGGAAATTCTTGAGATGCTTAGGGATAACTACCTCATGCAGCATGTACTTGAGGCGAAACATGAGTGTTAGATTTAATGATATAGTCTCATATGGTAATAACAGAAGATGACACCAAGATTCCACCAACTTGGGAGAGTGATCATGTGGTTTTGAGAGAGTGGTGAAGCAGGTACAAATCTCCCTTCACAGAAGGGAGATTTGTAGAATTATAGAGCAGGTTACTATGATATATTAAGATAAACAAAATTGATATGTGGTGGCTTAATCAGCTGAAGTAGAAAGGACTATGAAATGTGAATTTCATGAGAATGAACATTAGCAGAGTTCCAGGTTGATATTATAAATGTAAGAAGCATCAATGGAAAAGAAATGGAACTAGCAGAACTAGATAAGTGACAAAGAAGACAAAAGATGATATTTTTCCAAGCAACAAATGCAAAATGTTATATTCAGGAAATAATCAGGGAAAAGGAGTAGCTATAGTATTCAACACTAAATACAAGGATAATATTCTTGAATGTTAAGCAATATCAAGTAGTAATGTGGGCAAATATCAGAATGGGAACTGGACAGTGTCTATGGTCCCACAGAAGGTTCTACTAAGGAAGAAGTGGAGGAATTTTTTTTTTTTTTTTTTTTTTTGAGGCAGAACGCAGCTGACGCAATGAAGAAGGTAAATTTGATCCTTGGAGATCTAAATAAAAGAATAGGAAATTATTGCCAAAACATGGGAAAATTTAGAGGAAAGAGCAAAGTTAATAATGGTAAGTTCAGAGGTGAACCATAGACTCAAATAGAAACAATTTAAGAAAAAATGAAAGAGTGAAAACAAAATCCAACCTTGAACATTCAGTGGCACACCCTGAAGAAAACATTCATTCAGCCAGAGAGGCATGTGGTGAGGTTTGTCTATAAAGATCAGAACTTCATTGACACAGGAAGGAAGTTAAGAAACTGTCAAGGAAAACAAAGCATATCTAAAGTTCCTGTTAACTATGTCAGCTCATGCTCTTAGAGAATACAGAAACAAAAATGTAAAAAAGCAAAAAAACTGTGCAAAACTAGCTTGACAAGTCATGGGAAAACTCTGGTAAGAACATAGTAAATAAATATCAGGAAGGTGGCAAAATATTCTAGAGAATATTGAAAAAGCTTAGAAATGGAGGAAAGAGCCCTGTAAAAAGAATCAGATGATAAAGGTGACAGGAAAACTGAAGCTAAGATATTCTAGATGTCTGGGGTAATTACTTTGAGAGATTGCCAAATAAAACAAGCAGAATACTCCTAGGAATGCAATCAGGAATACTTATAAATACTTGAAATAGAAAAAGCCACCAAAAACCTGAAATGTGAAAGGCAGCTGGAGTAGATGAAATTCGACCAGAAATGCTCAAATGTAGAGGTATAAAAGTTTTACAGAGGCTGCACTGCATAATTCAGAAAGCCTGGCATGAGAGTCAAATTTCAGATGATTGGAGTAGGTGCTCTCATAATACCCATCTCTTAAAATGGGAAATAAAACAATGTGAGAATTACAGGTATTTCCCAGCTGAGTATTCCGGTAAGATTTATATAAGTATACTTGATAAACAGCTAAGAAAAATTGTGGAACAGAAGCTTGGTGAAGAACATGCCGGATTCACGCCAAATTAGAGGTTGTTAGGATCAGATTTTAACTGCAAGACAAATACTTCAGAAATCATAGGAATATAACAAAGATCTGTATTTAAGTTTTGTAGATCTGGAAAAAGATGTGACAAGGTGCCAAACTCTTCAAAATGCTACAGTTATATGGTGTAAATGGGACATTATATTGGGAACTATTTAAGCCATAAGTCAGCAGCCAGAATTGAAGGAGATACAGGAAGTACAGGTTTGATGTTAAATCAGGTGTACGATAAAAGTGCACATTATTCCAAGGATATTCATTATTGCGTGACACCTCCAGGGAGTCTATGGACTCATCGAGGGAAGGGGAACTTGCTCTACAACTCTTTATGTCCAACAATTAAATCCGCCAACTACAACAAACCGCATCAACTACCGACACTAGTATTTTCACAGACAATCACAAACATCCATGCCCATGGTGGGATTCAAACCTGCAACCTTTTGGCCGGACAGCAGATACGCTAACCACTCGGCCGACCAGACCGGCAATATCTTTATGGATTACATCATGAAGGAAAGTGGTACTAAACCTGATAGATATTTGCAACATTAGTCTTAGCTATTTAGTTCATCTACTTTATGCAGCTGTTATACTTCTGAATAAATCCCATATAAAAAGACAGTGTTCAAACCAATTTTAACTTATGGACCTGAGAGCTGGATTAGAAATAAAACACTTGAAAGACAGGAGATCACAGATGAGTTCTGAGAAAGATTAGTAGAGTGAACAAATAGCATCAAAGGAAGTACTGTATTAAAAATGATATTAGGAAAGGACTTGCCATTGGTAGCATTCAGGAATGTGCTAGCAGAGCTAACCTCAGATGGTATTTATGGTCACTTAAACGGAAAGGAAGAGGAAAGATTAGCAGTATCCTGTTAACCTGGTTCTTTGCCAGGTTAACAGGAAAAAAGACCCAGAGGAAGACCAACATATAGGTTGATTGATACAGTAAAAAAAAAGTCTTAGAACACAAAATAAGGTTGATAATGTTGGAGTCTTGACAGATAACAGATTAATTTGGAAGAAAATTGATGATCAGAAGTTATTAATGATGTGACTTTTTCTTGCAAGTAAGGCGATTGGATTTCTTGAGAGAATCTTAGGGACCACCTCATGCAGCATGTACTTGAAGCAACACATGAAACGAGCGTTAGATTTAATGATATTGCCTCATATAGTTGATAATAGAAGTTGAACATTACAATGCCACCAGCTGGGGAGAGTGATCATGTGGTTTTGACACAGTGACTAGGTATGTACAAGCTTCACAGAAGAGATAGAGATCCGTAGAATTATAGAGCAGGGGATTGATATATTAAGAGATTGATGTGTGGTGGCTTAATCAGTTGAAGGAGAGAGAAATCAGCAGTACCTGGACTTGTCTGGAATCGATTACTTATGCTAATATGAGATTATTTATCCTATGAGATAATTTATCCTTGGAATACAAAGTAGGAGTAAAATGGATGAATCATGGAATCATTCAGGAGCTTCTGAGAAAGAAGATATTATGGAGGAGATATAGAGTACTCTCAGCAGTACAAGGAAAATAAGGTGCAGATAGGAAGTTTTCGAAAGAGATGCTGGCATATGAAAAGATATTGGCTGAAGTGGTAAAGCAAAACTCAAGAGAATTCTACAGTTATGTTTCCAGCAGAAGAAAGGGTAAATATGGAAGCCATTTCAGTTGCTGGAAAATAATTCATCTACTGATGAGATATATATATATATATATACACAGTAGGTCCACCCGTATCTGCGGGGTTTGGTTCCATCGTCTTCTGCAGATACCTGAAAATGCAGATAGTAGCGAACCCTATATATACTGTTTTTTCCTATACATAAATACCTATGACAAAGTTTAATTTGTAAATTAGGCACAGTAAGAGATTAACAACAATAACTAATAAAACAGAACAATTGTAACAACATACTGTAATAAAGTTATCTGAATGCAAATGGAATCTTAGCGACCTCAGATGTGTGTAGCTTTCTCCACCTTTGCAACGAGTTGCCCTGGTGTTGGGCAATCTCTGTGATCAGCCGAACTGTCTATTACTAAAAGAAAGAGCCATACAGCTTCATTTCGGCGATGTAAAATTACATAAGCAAAGTGGATATTAGATCCAACATTATTTCAAAGCCACATGTTTATAGAGACTACGAAAGTTTCGTAAGTTGACCTTTCTTATGTTAATATCTTCAGACCGGGTTGACCGTGGATACAGGGGTCCTACTGTATATAGTGGAAATGTTCAAGAAGTATTTTGTTAGTGTTAGAATATTTCTTATGGGGAGGGATGGGATTAATAATGGTGAATAGCAACAAGTAGGAGGACAGAAGATTGAAGTTCAAATATTGTAAGTGTTTAGACAACTAAGGCAATAAAGGCAGCTGTACCCATTATTTAACTGACATAGCCAACTAAGCACAGAGCACTACCCCTATACTTGCATTTTTATGATAAGGCAATGAGTGTGTTAGATAAAGGAGAATCATACAGCGATATTCTTGGACTTTGCGAAAGCGTTTGATAGATTACCATGAGCTGGTATACAAGCTGCAGCTGATAGGAATAGATATATTGGTTAGATGAATTGGCTCTCTGAACAATACCAGCAAGTTGTGTATGATGGAGAGTAACCAGTGGCATGCCGCAGAGTTCTGTTCTTGGATTTGAACAGACTTTTGACTTGGAGTTTTAATAAGTACAAGGTGTTGCATTTTGGAATGAAGAAATATGTGGCTGTATACTATATTGATAGTGCTATACTGCAATAAGTGGATGAGATATGAGACTGATGGCTGACAGACTGAAGTTTAGAGGGTATATTGCAAGTGTTACAAAGACTGCACATTGTAGTGCCACTATAAGAATGCTAACATGGAGGGATAAGGAGGTGGTTGTGCCGCTGGTCAGACCACACTTAGATTATTGTGCTCAGATCTGGTCACCTGGTTTTCAATGTGATGTGGAAACAATGGAAAGGGTCCAGAGATGAGCAACTAAGACAATATCAGGACTCTAGAATGCTGGTTATGGAGAGAGGCTGATGAAATGTGGATTGCAAAGTTTTGTGGAGAGGAGGAAAAGAAGTGATAAAGGCAGTGAGGGGATTTTATCAAATTAATCCAGAGGGAATTATAAAACAAGTAAAAAGCCAAGAGGAAAAGAACCAGAGGTCATCCCTGTAAGTGTGGGGAAGAAGGGTGCGAGGAGCATTTTTTTACATGGAGAATTGTGAGTGAATGGAATGCATTACCAGAAGATGCTGTTAATGCAGGGAGTACCAAGGATTTCAAGATTCAATATGATATCAGTTGAATGAACTTACCGCAGTAAGTCTGCTGACTTCATTACGGGTGGAATAATAATTCGAAGAGAATTATTAAATTTATTTAAATTAAGGGGATATTAAATCCCACATTATTTCAAAACCGAATAAGGAACTCAAAGATAAAATATCAACTCTTAGATTAGATTTCTAAATATAAAATCACTATGAACCATAAATATTCTATAAATACTTTTTACAAAATTCCAAATCCTTTACAGAACTTTATGCTGAATCAAAACCCAGTACAAAACCAAGAGAACATGCCACTGATCCTCATATTTGCTACTGCAAGTATGGGCTCAGTGGCATATTCCCTTAAGATAGCTGCTAATTCTTCACAAATAATAGGTGCTCAGAGACAACATGTAAAGAACAGGCTAGGATTCCAAATTTGTCTTGTGTATAATTCTAAAGGGAACTAATTATAAAACAATAATATATTTTTTAACCAATGCAGAATGACGAAGATAATCATAATGATAGCTGAGATGTCTCACCTCTGTTTAATGTCTCTAGGTAACAGACAGACTAGCTGGAATTCAAGCGAACTCATGCCACAAAATAATAGGCTGAATATTACTTATGTCCTATGGACATTTTGCTGGAGAGAAATCCTTTGACTCCAATATAAAATACTCATCTTCAGACAAATATATACTGTATATGATAAAAACTTATCAGCCTGTCAGATTTGAAATTTATTATGACTATAAGAACATTACAAAAATATAACTGTCATATTCTTGTAATGTTGAGTATTTTTCTGTTTATAGATTGATGAAGTCCTCTAAAATAAGACTAGTCACATTGTTTAAGATAATAGATTACTATTCTTTTGTTCTCCTTGGTTTTTATATAAGAAAGAGAAAGTTTAATGCATGCTTTAATTCTTGATACATTTACACAATTATAGGGAAATATTTTTTTTTATCTTTACATGGATTTAAGAATGTATGCCACTAACACTCAATTCCTTTACTACGGTGCTTCTTATGTCATCCAGCATGTCTTCTTGGTTCCAAAATTACGCTTATCCACTCATTTATCTGGATTAAAGTCCTGCAGAGAAGAGAAGAGGCATTCATATGAATTTGTTTTCCCTCAAAACTGGTTGCTAGAGTAGCAATTCTACTTTAACAGGAAAGTATTATAAAACAAAGTGGTTTCCAGTTGCCTTCCTTGTCCAGTAATATTCTGTTTCTGTAGAAATGTTTTTACATGGCCAATTTCCCTGTTTTGAGAGAGAGAGTTTCCAGGAGAGGAGAACTGCCACACTTCCATATGAGATCAAAAAGCCTTGCTAAAAGGTTCGTTGCATCATAGACATTGAACTCAGACCTTTCCAACCAAAGGGCTCCATCAAATCCAACTAAGTAATGGAAGCTCCCATTCATATGAATCAGTAAATCATTCAGACCAGAGGGGTTCATTGATAATTCCAACTCTCCTTTTATTACATTTGACTAAAAACCTCATTCACAAGAAGCACCTGCTGGTATAATAGATACAATTCCAAGCAGTTTTGAGAAGGGTGAGACTGTATGGATGAGAAAAGGATTTCTTCTAGGTGCTCAAGATAAAAGTTTGAGAGCTGGAGAGCATGGGCTCCCCACTATGGTCCCTTCAACTTGTCTAAATTATTTTGATAAAGCCTGAGTGGATAACTCCACTCAGGTTGATAACCTGAGTGGGTATGGAGAGCAGTATGCCTGAGGAGTGCTTGGCTGGTGGAACAATAGAAAGAGTGGCTTTAGCAATAAAGAGAGGGCATGATGCAGAAAAGATGATAGTTATGGTGGGTACAAATGACTTGAGTGGCAGTATAAATTGGGTAGCAAAAGATTTAAGAACATTGTTAGATATCATGAAGAAAAGTGTCAATCAGTAGACGATGAGTCTACTGACTCCATGGAGATACACGTAATAATAATAACAACAAAGTTGAGCAATTTGACTTTATCCACAGGAAAGGTTTATGAGAGCAGACGAAGGCAATCTTCCAGTCACATTAGTAAATAAGAATTCAATATCAAAGTTGACCATTAAATTAGTTTGTTGAAAGGACAGATTTCTCACTTTAGGAAATCTGGAGAATTTTTAATGTAAGAAAGAGTTGCCAATTTGGGACTAATACACAGGCTAAAAAATTTAGCTATGCAATAAGTCATAGCTAAAGATTTAGTTTGTCATGTACAACTTCAATGTTCATTTTGTACATGTTATATCAATGAAAGTTGTGCCACCTGGTCCCACAAGATGCCTTATCAGCCTTTCTAGTAAAAATAAACAATCTTCGTCCCTGGATAAACTTCACCATGGAAATAAAAATAGTTTTCCTGAACATTTCACTCCTCTGCTCTCATTTAGGTGAATTAACCATGTCTGTTTAATGCAAACCTGTCTTCAATGGATGCTACTCACAACAATCTGCTCACGATCCCTCAAAAAAGTGGAATCAGTCTTATATTGTGCTCATATGGTATACTCAAAATCACAATAGCTAAGGCAAGAACTTCTGGACATCATAAGAAGAATGGCTTCTCAAAACAAACTATACAATGCATCTTTGATATAAGCCTGCTTCAAACCATGAAACAATCGATTTCAGATCTCATATTTCTGGCATCTCTGAACCAATCTCAAGAATCCTTAAAACATAATCCAATAGATACATTTATTTCCTTCAACAAGCTTTCCTCTTATGTTCTGAAGATAAACAATGTCCTCTTTCACTATCTGGCATATACCAATGGTTGTGACTGCCACCTGTATTACTTTGGATAATCTGGACATTGTGTGGTGGTGGTGGGGGGGGGGAAGTACAAGAATGGCAATCTCACATTGTTAAGAAATCTGTGAAATCTGGCTTAGCAAAACATGGAATAATTGATATTGATCACAATACATGCTGGTCTCAAACATGCTAATTCCATCAGTGGCACCAGATGAAGGGAATCTCAAGTTCGAATGTCTGTTTAAAGAAAGCATCAAAGCCCCCACTTTTTCTGATGCAATTTTGGATCATTCTGATCCAAAATTGCATCAGAATGAATGCCTGACATTACTGAAGCTATTGATGTTGAAAGTTTATTTTTCACTTGGTTAGAGTATAATAAAATTAGTTTAATCCTTTATCCTATAATGAAAAATTTTGCATTATAGGAGATACTGAGATAGGAGTGTTGGTAGCTTGCTCCACCTTTGCAACGTGTTGCACCACCTTACCCCGGTCCTGAAGATACTTTCAGGCGCAAACTTTGTTTGCTCACACTTGGATAAAGGATTAAACTAATTTTATTATACTCTAACCAAGTGAAAAATAAACTTTCAACATCTTTCTCTAAATCCAGAGTAATCTATTAAAAAAGGGTGGCACACCATTTGGCAACTCCTATAGGTAGAGATGACCTGTTAATGCTTCTGCCTGGTATCTCCACTTGGGCCTGGCTCCCACTGAAGAGACCTCAATAAAGGTCAAAACTAGTCTGGGTAGTGGCCCTTCCCTTAATGCATAACATTAGACATATCTGCAAGGAGATGAGTTTTGCATTATAGGAGATACTGAGATAGGAGTGTTGGTAGCTTGCTCCACCTTTGCAACGTGTTGCACCACCTTACCCCAGTCCTGAAGATACTTTCAGGCGCAAACTTTGTTTGCTCGCACTTGGATAAAGGATTAAACTAATTTTATTATGAAGCTATTGATGTCTGATCAAAATAGGACTTTCAAATAACTTTTTATTATTACTTTGTGTTTATTATTTTTTTACACAATTTAACATATCTGCTGTTAACCACTCTTAAATAATCCACTGTTCATTGTTCTACCTTGTATTTTACTAGCCTATATGTCGCTGATGATGACCTGTAATTTTAAGGTCAGAATAGCTGGGCATTCAAGTTTAATACTTTATTCAACAGTTTCTCGTGTTGTCATGTCTTAATTCTTTAGTTATCAAGCCAGTAAATAGTTTATTGAATGTAGTTCTATATAATAAACTATATTAAAAAGGTCCTTGATATGTTCAAAGCATTATAGAAAGCATCTATTTTAGCAGCTAAGAGTTTTTCTTCATGATTTCTGCCTAGGGCTATGGAAGAGCATTTTTTGTGACAAGTAGAAAGACTTGAGTGTTGGCAGGTCAAACTTAATTCACCAATACCAGACAATACAAAAATAAACAACACATTTATTTTGTTGCTGATATTTTGCTAGTTTTTATACCCAGCATTTTCAAAGCACAAATAGTTTGTTACAGCATCAAATGGCAAAATTAATTAATAGTAGGATATTTTTAACAGGTATGTGAACTTGATATTAAAACAACCATCTTCCAGATTTTTAGTAAACTGATGTAGCCATGCTTGAAGTTTGGGGAACATTATAAAGTTGCTTCTGATTCCAAGAACAGTGACTTGTAATTACCTGTGGTGCATTTTTTATTTTATTTTATTTTTTTCTCCAATCTAATCCTATGGGGTGTCCAAAGCATGGTCTACTTGCCATATTCTTAACTGGCCATAATAGTACTGAATGTATTTATGTTCTTTGAGGTATATCAAGATCTTCCGGTCTGTCCATAGTAAGCATGTCTTCACTTTGAGAAATCTTTCAAACCTTGAAATCTAGAGTTGATGCCATCAGCATCAGGAGTTTACACACAAAATGCAATTCATCTTCATAGCATGACTACTATAACGACTTCAGCTATGACTTGGAAAGTACATCTTACTTGATTGTTTTACCTGATAACAGAACTTTTCTCCAGTGTTTGACACTTTTAACTGGTCCTTTACATGTCTCTGGTTTGGTCATTTCATAAAACTAAGTATGGGTTTCCTTCTATTTAGTATTCATAATGGAGGGTGATCATTCAATATGAAAGACAAAAATTTACAAAAACAAGTAGTAGTCACTCACTTTTCAAAATATAATGTTGATTGCATGATCTGTTCTCTGACTTGTCTTTACAAAGTAATTTTACTTTTTTAAATAACAGTATTAAAGTTTTTCATTATGTAAAATGTTCAATCATCAGCCATTTTCTGCCCACTGCTAGAATTTCTGAAGGCCTTCCCTTACAGTGCTTCCGTAGTGCAATTGGAAGAACGATGGTACATTGCATTGGAAAATGCCTAAGTTTAATTCTTGTCATGACAGGAGGAATCTTAGTATTTTCCCATTGAAAGCGAGTTAGCCAATCTCATACAGAGGTAGCAGGATTTTTTTCCTCCTGGAAACTCAGGTTTTTCATCCTGCATACAGACACATTGGCCTTCAGAACACACAATTTACAGATAAAAAAAAATACTGGTGATTGGCAGCAGATAGCATTGGTGAAGATGATGGGAGTGACAGTTTGGTGTAATTGGTGGTGGAGCCAGAGTTGGAGTGGGTGCCCTCCCTAATTTTATTATTATTTCCTGACACCTCCAAGGAGTCTTTGGACTCTTTGGAGGCGTCCAGAAATAATAATAATAATAACAAAAATCCTAAATGCAATCCCATTTTGAGTTTTTTCATGCCGCCGAGTTCCAGCCGTCTTTAATTTTATCCTCCCACTGTCTGTTTGGTCTTCCTGAAGCTCTTTCATTTTTATAAGATAAACTTTGTCCATTTTTCAGTATTATTTCTTGCAATATGACCTGACCATTGCCATCTGGATCTTTTACTAGTTGTTATGTCTTCTCTCACCCTAGTCAGAGCTTTGACCAGTATTATTGCAATTTCTATCTTGCATGGTAATAACAAGTAATGATCTTTCATTTTTCTTGTGGGTAGTCCTCAAACTTGTTGGTCAATTAATTAGTCAAAGTCCATGTTTCACTCCCATAGTTCATAACTGGAAGCATACAACTATCAGATTTTTTTTTTTTCTTTTAAAGGCAGATTGGAATGTCTCCCTTGAGTGGCTATCCAACGAAGTTGAATTCTACATAGATTTCTTCAAAACCTTTCCTCTACTATGATCTTTTGTCCTAGTTAAACATAGGTGGTTACTATACCAATTTCATAGTGTTCCATATATGCCGACTTTCTGGTGAGGCATTTATTATACATTTTTGCTTTGTCAAATTTTTTTTTGCATTCGATTCACTGTTGAAGTTCTTCTGCCAAGTTCCCTAAAAGAACAATGTCATCAGCAAATCTAGCATGTTTAGTTCTTTCCATTTACTATAATTCCTGTTTTTCACAAATTTTTTCTAGGGCTGCTGTTAATAATTTTGGTGAAGTGGCACTTCCCTGTCTAACTTTCTTTCTTTCTTATAAAAAATTTAATATTCATTCCTGATTTTAGAGAAGCAGCTGAATTTTTTTATATACAAGTTTTTCAATTCCTTGATTTTTTAGGGCTGCTAAAATAGCTAATGTTGAGATCAAGTCAAATGCCTTTTCAAAATCAATAAAGGCCAGACTTAAGAGCTTGTGATATTTCATTGTTTTTTCGATGATTTAGTTATTACATTATGTGATCAAGTGCTGTAGTTTTTACTGATTCCTGCTTATTCTGGAGGTTGGAAAAAAATCTAGTTTGTTGCAATTCTTTTTGTAAAAATTTTGTATATTATTGAAAGGAGACTGATAGAAGATATTAAAAATTACTGTCCTATCTTCCTTTTTAAAAATTAAAAGGATAACAGTAATCCAACTAAGGTGTTCTCTTTGGTCTTAGGCAGAATGTATAAATTTTATTTAATATAATGACTGGTTCACTGCCTGCTTTAAGAACTTCTATCAGCATCTCTTCTAAATAAAGATATCTAGGCATCTTTCACACTACTCAAGTTACCCCTTGCACACAGAACTTTTAAAACATAAGGACATATTTCTTCCTCTTCTACTTGATAATAGATTTGTTTTCATATTGGTTTAAGTTTTGTGAATCATCCATCATATGATTTGGCATAAAAAGATTCTATTCTTCTCATGATCTGGTCTATGTCTTTAATTGGTACTCCATTTATATCTTTAAGTGCTATTAATTTATTTTGTCCTATGGACAACTCTTCTCATTCTTTTTAGAGTCATTGTTTTCCCGTTGTAATTTTGATTTTGTAATCTCTTGTATCATCCTTTTCATTTTGCATAGCTCTGAATTCTATTCTACTTATTTTGCTTAGATCTCTCATTTGTCTTCTAAGATTTAGTTTCTCTTGATAAATTTTCTTTCATCCGATTTGCTAAACAAAATAAGTAGAATAGAATTCAGAGCTATGTAAAACGAAAAGGATGATACATTTTTTCATATTATTCAGTATATAATCACACTAAGCTAACTCAAGTTGTGAACTGAAAATAAGCTTGCCAATACTATATTACAATTGGGAAGTTACTTAACACGTTCGCTGCCAACTACGAGTATGCTCGTAGTTGGCAGCGAAGGTACATCTTTGAGAGTATCTTCATGCAAACTAACTTTTAGCAGTTTACAGAGGAATTAACTCATCACCATCAAATTCCTGACATGTACCCCACAATCTTATCTATCAAGACTAATATTATCATATCTTATATTTCTATCTTCTAAGGCACTTTTTACTGTATCAATCAACCAATATCTTGGTCTTCCTCCGAGTCTTTTTCCTGCCAACCTAGCAGAGAACATGTGTTTTGCTAATCTTTCCTTGCCCATTCTGTTTGATTGACCATACCATCTGAGATTAGCTCTGCTAGCACATTCCTGGATGCTGACAATGTTAAGTTCTTTCCTAATATCCTCATTTTTAATATGATATTGCCATTGATGCCATCTATTCATGTCACTAATCTTTCTCAGGACTCTCATATCTGCAGTCTCTAGTATTTGGTCAAGTGTTTTACTTCCGACTCAGCTCTCGGATTCATACGTTAAAATTAGATTGAACACCGTCTTGTATACAGTTAATTTAGTCAAAACACTAATTTCTCTCTTATTCCATATAAATGTATTCAGCTGACTTCCTACCATACTGGCTTTGTTGATTCTGTTGTCTATTTCCATGTTTATTTTACCATCCTCACTAAACATTATGCTTAAGTAGCTGAAATGTTTTACTTGTTCTATACGTTCTCCATTCACCATATAGTTGATATTTTCAATGCTTCTACCCATTTTCATTGTCTTGTTATTGCTGATCTTCATACCACATCTATTACAACAGTTATTCAATTTAGCCAGGAAATCTTCCAGACTTGTAGCAGATTTATTTAGAAGTAAAGAGTGTCCCAAAATTCACGCAAGATTTAAATTTAGTGCTATTGTGTGGTAAAGTGTTGCCAACGAGAAAAAAAAAGACAACGTGACAGCTCACAGTTCAGGGTTATTAAAAATGGAGCGCTACACGAAAGAACAACGCATTTTCATTGTTGAGCAATATTTTAAAAATAATGAAGGTTTGGCAGCTACAGTTCGCAATTTTCGTACAAAATATGGTCGGAATAGTGATTTACTTCATCAACTGTGAAAAGATTAATTAAAAAATTCAAGGAAACTGGATCAATTAGTGATCTTATACACTCTGGCCATCCTTCAACAAGTCGTTCAACAGAAAATAACGAAACAGTTCGTGAGAGTGTTGCCGAGAATCCAGGAACATCAATTCAGCACCGTGGTCTTGAATTGGGCATTTCGAGAAGCTCTCTACAGCGTATTCTCATGAAAGATTTGCATCTTAATGCTTACAAAGTTCAATTCACTCAAGCCTACTGACCACACACAGAACTTCAAGAACTGAAGCCTACTGACCACACACAGCGAAGAGAGTTCATTGAATGGATTATGGAACAACAACAAGTGAATGCTTATTTTTCGAACAAAATCATCTTCAGCGACAAGGCTCGTTTTCATCTTGATGGCTTCGTTAATCGACAAAATTGTCGCATTCGGGGTTCAGAAAATCCACGAGTGATTGTTGAGAAACGAATGCATCCACGAGCGATTGTTGAGAAACAATGCATCCACGAGCGATTGTTGAGAAACAATGCATCCACAACGTGTCACTGTTTGGTGCAGATTTTGGGCTGGAGGCATCACGGGTCCATTCTTCTTCGAAAATGCAGCTGGTAAGGCAATAACAGTTAATGGTGCTCACTATCGCGACATGATAATCAAGTTTTTTGTGCCTAAATTGCAAGATATGGATGTGGACGACATGTGGTTTCAACAAGACTGTGCCACATGCCATACAGCCCGAGAAACAATTCAATTACTGCACGAGTCATTTCCTGGTCGTGTAATTTCCCGTTTTGGTGATCAGAATTGGCAGCCCAGATCATGTGACTTAACGCCATTGGACTTTTTTCTTTGGGGTTTTTTGAAGTCTAAGGTTTATGCCAACAAGCCCACGACCACCAACGCCTTGAAGGAGGAAATTGAGCACTGTATCAATGAAATCCAGCCACATTTATGCAAAACATTCATGGAAAATTTTGACAAAAGAGTGCGTACGTGCCAGCAAAGCCGTGGAGGCCATTTACCCGATATGCTATTCCATGCATAACCCTATACTGTATACTTTATGAATCAATAAGAAATTACAAATTTAAATTAAAAACCGTTTTCTATCAAAATTAGAAAAATTACTTCTTGCGTGCATTTTGGGACACCCTGTATAACATCATCCACATAAAGCAAAGAGCTGAGATTAACATCTCCAATTTTTATATCAGGTTTAACAACGCTTTCCTTCATAATTGCAAACAGAGGGGATAATGTGCATCCTTGTCTGACACCAGATTTAACATTAAACCATCTTCCTGTACTTCCTTCAATTCTAACTGCTGACTTACAACTCAAATAAAGACTAAGTATTGCTTGATATAATGTCCCAATGACAATATATAACAGTAGCGTTTTGAATAGCTTTTCTCTTGGCACCTTCTTATATGCCTCTTGCAGGTCTAAAAAACTTGATTACAGCACTTTATCTTCCCATGATTTCTCAACCATTTGTATAAAGCGAAAATCTGATCCCAACAGCCTCTATTTGGCCTTAATCCAGCTTGTTCTTCACCAAGCTTGCCTTCCACAATCTTTCTCAACCATTTCTCAAGTACACTTTCATAAATTTTACCAGGAGCACTCATTAGTGAAATACCTCTAATTCTCACGATCAGTTTTATTTCCCTTTTTGTATATTGGTACTATGATGAGAGCTTTACTCCAGTTATCTGGAATTCATCCCTCTGTCCAAGGCTTCTGAACTATGGAGTGCAGCCACTGTAAGACTTATACCACCATACTTCAGCATTTCTGGTCTAATATCATCTACTCCTGCTGCCTTTCCACATTTCAGACTTTTGATGGCTTTTTTCCTACTTCAACATATTCATATTTGTACTCCTGTGCTGTCACTGCTTGTTTCATTTAGAAATTTTTCAAAGTAATTACTCCAGACATCACAAATATCTTTTTCTCCGGTTTCATGTCACCTTTATCATCTGCAATTCCTTTTAGAGCACTCTTTCCTCCATCTGAGTTTTTTCAACAGCCTCCAGAATATTTTGACACCTTGATATTTCCTATGTTCTTATCAAAGTCTTTCCATGACTTTTGTTTAGCTAGTTTTACACTGTTTAGCTTTTACATTTGTCCCTATTCTCTAAGAACAAGTCAACTTATTTGCCAGGAACTTTTGCTATGCTTTCTTCTTTTCAATCACTTTCTGTGTCAACCATGGTGTTCTGATTTTTTTTTCCTTGAAGGCAACTTCACATGCCTCTCTGGCTGAATCAATGTTTTCTTCAGGGTTTGCCACTGAATCTTCAAGATTTGTTTCCTGTTCTCAAACTGTTTCATTTTTTCTTGATTAATGAATGTTTATTTTAGTCTACACTTCACATCTGAGAGTCTCAACTTTTATTTGCTTTAAAACTTTCTTACGTGTTCTTTTTAATATGAAATTTTATCCTGCTCAAGACTAAATGGTGATCACTTCCAATTTTAAATCCTTGTACACTCTAGTGTCCTGCACCTGTGAGAAAAATACCACTATCAACAATGACATAGTCAATGAAATTTTTCTTTCTCCTTGCCTCTTCTCTCCACGTGAATTTGTGCACATTTTTATGTTGGAACATGTTAGTAATAACCAGTCCATGTCCTGAGCAGAAATCCAACAAGTATTTGCCATTATTATTAGCTTTGCTTTTTTTTTTCCCTCCAAATTTTTCCAAAATATTTCTGTATGTCTGACAATCATTTCCTACTCTGCTATTCAGATCTCCAACAATTATCTACTTTTCCTTTTTCGTTGTGTCAGCTGCTTTCTCTAAAGCCTTAAAAAAAATTCCTCTATTTCTACCTTGGTAGAAGTCCAGTTCTCCATTCTCATATATGTGCCCACATCACTCTACTTGATATTGCCTTCCATTCAAAAAGATTAGCTTCATATTTAATGTTGAATACTATATACTCCTTTTCCCTGACTATCATTGCCTGAATATAATATTTTGTATTTATTGCTCAGAAAGATCTCGCCAGTTTATTTTTTTTGTTTGTTTTGGTCACCCCTATTATATCGATCTGGTACTTATCCAATTCCTCAGCTAGCTCCATTTCTTTGCCATTTAGATTCTCATGTTGATAGAATCAATCTTGAACTCTGGCGATATTGAGTTGGGGTGTGTTTCAGGATTTGTTCCAGTAGCTTACTTTTCGCTGTTTGCCCTGGTTCCCTGGCAAAAACAACGGAGCCCTTGTTTAACTGGGGGATGCCCCAGCCAGCATGAGATTGTCATGTTGTACCATCATTTTACATTGTGGTTGAAGTCAATAAGAATACAATTTGGTCAGCTACATCCCATGCCAGACTGTTATTTATAATGTATTTTTATATATACCTCCCTCTTTATGTATATTATTATTCTCTCTATATACTTATGAGATGAAATATTATATAAATTTCTTTTACTAACAATTATTTTTATTTTTGACTCCGAGTGTCCCTAAATGTTATTATATTTGCACAAAGAGTTCACTCCAATTGGTGCAATGATTTTAACTCACTCTTTCAGAATCCAACTAATCATTGACTCAAAACCAAGTACAAAATAAACATTTAATAAAACTAAAACAATATATATACACTTCTAGTAATAATACATAACTATAACTACAGATTATATGGATCCAAGCCTTATTTAAAAATATAAACTTACTCTTAAGACTAAACACTTTTTCTTTCACAATCACAAAAAAAATGTTCATAGTCTTTTTCTCTTTCTGTTAAGGCTCTTTTCCAGAAGTTACAAGGTTCTGTACTTCATTTTCAGGATCCTTTTCATCAATCAATGTAACACACATAAAGTCTTCTTGACTATATCCTGTTTTCCTTTTAGTAGTAATACTCATCAGATCAGGCACCTTTAATACCTAAAAATCTTCTTATTTCAATATATTTTCTAAACTTTCACTTTCAGGCATTCTTAATACTTATAAAACTTCCTTATCAATATTTTCTCTAAGAAAAAACATTCACTTTAGAATGCAAGCTACAAGTTCTCCTTTCATTCACAATATTAAATTGACAGTCTTAACTTATTCCACCTTAAAAACTTACAGTTTCAAGATTTCCTTTTATTCATTACTTATTTCTCCTTGAAACCTGATATTTCCACTATTCCCTTTTTGGAATACACTATAAAATATCTTCCGACTGCCACACACAAAAAAATCATCAAGTTCCTTCTAACTTGAATATTTACCGGCCAATTTATAAAAACTTATAGTTTCAAGACTTCCTTTTTATTCTTTACTTATTCCTGCTTGAAACCTATTATTTTCACTATTCCCTTTTCGGAATACATTATGAAATTTCCTTCTGACTGCTGCACAAAAAAATCAAGTTCCTCCCAACTTGAATATTTACCGGCCAGTGTTCTAAAAACTTCCGAACGCTCTCTTGTTTACAACTGTAACTTGGATACGCAACGCTTTCCTTGTCAGCTGTCAATCACACATCAAGTTCTCTCCGGGAGCATGCGCACTTCACAAAAGTCAGAAACTATGCACTGCAATAAAATGGCCGACTCGCTGTATCCATCAGCGCTAAGAGAAAGTCTTTCACAAACACAAAATTCAACATTTTAAAATACAACAAACTTTCTTATAAGTAACACAAATAATCAGTTTAGTAAGTACTTCAATAATTTTTTACTTCTTTACATGTTACTTCTAATATAACATTTTCATAACGAGCACATCACAAGTGCAGACACTGCGTGTATGAAAACAAAACTAACAAGCATAATTAATACTTAAAAATATTCAGAATTTTTTAATATGATTATTTTTACACAGACCATCCTCGTTCATTCAGTATCCAGCTAGATATCTAAAAGGATGCACCACGAGAAAGCGAGGACTTGACATTAGATCAGAAGCCCTGGTCGGTTCTCCATGTTTCTTTAAAGGCTATATGGAAGTCTCCTCTCCATTTATACAGCTTTGACCCTTAAGCACTCCAGAAATACTTTACAGTAAATAATCCCAGAAAAATTTTCCATGAAACCCAAAAAACAGTAATCAACAATAGCAATGGACAAATACTAGCGACGAAACAGCAAACGGCGGAGAAAGTACATGACCAAACTTCTAAATTGTGATGAACCTGCTGTGTATTGCAAACAGAATACTTATCATACAGTCACCCAGAAATAATTAAACCTTCACTAGAAGAAGTAGAGGAAAGTATAAAACCTGCTTAAAAACAACAAGGCACCAGGTACTAATAGAATAGTAGCTGAACTCATTAAATATGGGGGTATTGAATTAACCACTCATATACATAAGCTGGTAAAATTAATATGGGAAAAAGATGCCCACAGAATGGAAAGAATCACTAATCATTCCAGTATATAAAAAGTAAAACAAATATGCATATGAAAATTGCAGGGAAATATCACTATTGTCAGCAGGCTACAAAATTTAATATCATACTAAAAAGAATCTTACCTTATGCTGAAGAAAATATTGGTGAATATCAAGCAGGATTCTGAAGAGGTAGATCAATAGCTGACCAAATGTTTACACTTAGACATAGAAAAAGAAAAAAAAAAGGGGGGGGAATATATATTATCTGCAGGTCCATATTTTATTTATAGACTTTAGAAAAGCATATGAAAGTATTTCTAGAGAAGGCCTTTGGTGAAATATTAAATGAACCAGGAATATCTCATAAGATAATACGTTTAATCAAAATTTGCACCACTGACAATCGAAGTATGGTATTAGCTAATGGAATTAGATCTGAACCTTTTGATATTAAGACATACAGAACAGCAATATTAGGATACTCATATGCCTTGTTAGAGAAAGTTCTGGAGACATTAGAACATTTAGAAAACTCAAAACTACTGCTGAAAAACTAGGATTACAAATCAACCAGGATAAAACTGAATATTTAAATGTATGCAGAAATCGCAATCAAGGGTAAAATGGTCATTTTCCTTTTGATAATTGGTAAACCATAACCATTGGTTTCATACTGCGAGTGGTCGTGTAATTTAGAATTCGTTTGAAATTAGCAATTATCTGTTTTGTTTTTTTCATCGGAAAATTAGAGTATTAGTATATTTATAACATTTTTATTGTGATATTTATTGCAATATTATTGACATGGCACCAAGCAATGAACAATGGCGGCAAAGACCACGTTATTAGGCAATTTGAATTTGAGGATATTATTTGGTGCAGTGTATGCAAAACGTATGCATTAAGAAAATGAAAGAATATGTGGAAGAAAATTGAAACTGGAGAGAGAGAGTATGTATTAAGTGTTTTAAAAGTAAGCGTCTGCTAGGTGATGAGAACGTAACAAATACCGACGATAAGATGGAAAATTATGTTAATAATGTCGAACATGTGGCTGTGGAAATGAGAACAAAATAGATAAAGCAATAGCACACTTAAAAAATGTTATCCTTCATAGGAGAAAGCCCGAAATTGAAAAAATGCAGAAGCGACAAGATTTAAGCAGGGCTGAAAAAAGAAAGAAGCAGGAAAGAAAGAAGTGATCCAAAAGAATAATAAAGACTAACCGAACAAACAAGAAACACAAGTTAAGTAGAAAATTATGTATGGAGACTGACTCAATAATCAGGGGAGTATGATTGACTGGGAAACATGATTTTGTCATGTTTCCCAGGAGCAAAAATCCACAATATTAGCTATGTGATCCAGATGCAAACAGGTAAGTCAATGATTTGAGAAGCAAGAAGTATTCTATGATAGAGGATGTACAGGAGTTATTAGAAGAGGCAAAACTGAAGAGCGAGAAGGTGAAGATAGTAAGTCTCCTACCATGCTATGATAGAGGCAAACTGAGAAGGAGGGCCAGTCAATGAGTCTATACATAGATTGTGCAAAAGGAATGATGTAGAATTTGTGGATCTATGGTCTCTCTGTTTGACAGAAAGAAGGATTTGTACAACGCAGATGGACTGAGCTTTGTTCACCGAGCATGCTGACGTGCGAATTCAGGGAAACTTAAGCAATTAGGGTGGAAGCAAGAGAGTTTGTGTGAAGGCACCCATGAAGCAAGCAAGTGTGAGAAAGAATGACCAAGTGAGGAATCTAGTCTCTCAAGCAAAAATATTGAATAGGGTAGTCAATTCAGAAAGTAAAGGTGGGTGGGGGAATAAAGGAATATTGCCATTTCTATACACTAATGCCAAAAGTATCACGAACAAGAGGGAGGAATTTTTGGCATTCGTTAATGTAACCTCACGAAAAGTTACAGGCATTAGTGAGACTTGGCTAACAGCAGATGTAGTTACAGGGATTTTAATGTGAAGGGTTTCGTATTCTCAGGGAAGATAGAAAAGATAGGATGGGGTGAGGAGTAATGCTGATGATAGACGAATTGCAACCAAAAAGAACAGGAGACGGGCAGGAGGGTACCTGTTCATCTGAAGCAATCTAGTGTGAGATTAAAACCAATAAGACATAATATACAGTTGGTTGTTGCTGTAGGCCAGAGAGTTTTCACAGATCTGGAAGACATGCATCGCCAAATTAGTACAATGAGTGCAGGTCGAGTGATTATTATAGGGGACTATGGAGATACAGACTGGAAGGAAGAAAGATCACATGGCAGGAGGGAAATAGAATTTATACACCCCTGCTGAGGGATAATTACTTAAGGTAGCATGCGGTGGAGGGAATTGGGGTGGGAGAGTATTGGGCCTGGTCATAGGATCAGAAAAGCTATCCATAACCAAGGTGACAACATTGCCTCTAATTGGTGAAAGTGACCATGCAGTCTTGACTTGGGAGATTGTAAAACATGAGGAATATTCTATCGAGAAGGGTGTAAAAACAATATGTCGTTTGTGCCATTGTAAAATCTATATTACTCTTATTTGTTTTTGTACTTGTTCAAAAGTTCTATACTCAATATTTTACTTTATTTAATATACATACAGTTGTAAATCTGAGCTCTAAATACATTGCTTGAATTAGTCTCTTACTTTTAATCCTCTCATTCAACTTTAATCCCCCCCTTTGTCTCAAGGCCGTAATTATGATTCTTCACGTACACAAAACTTTAGAACCAAGAAATTGCCTCTGGCTAGAGCCCTTTGTCTGAACTACTAGCGTTTTTCTATATTGAACTTTGAAAATTTATTTGTTTGTATCGACTGCACTATCAAAATTCGTAGATAGGAGTTGAATATTCTTCCAGAGAAAAACACGGAACCTTCCTCTCTTACTTATTACTACATCTAGCAACTCAAAATTTCTATATTTCAGTCGTGGCTACTCAAGGTCACACAGATTCGATTTTTATGAGCAAGGCATTGGTATGCAGGAATCAGGCAAATTATTTGATAAACAAAACAATTTATTCATGCTAATTGAATGTACACTAAAAGTTAACATTAAACAATCAAAACTGCTCAGGCTCTATACCTTTCAGCAATATTAGCTTGGATTCAAATTAATCAACCTAGCTTTACAATTCTCCTTTAAACAATTAGTCTAATGCACTAATTATTCCTACAAATTATTTATACACTAAAACAGACTTGTGGATACTACATCATATTTTAACTCGGACATTAAATTATATCTTGCACTCTAAACCATCACATATCAACTCTATCTTAACACACATAACTCAGCAGGATATTTCACAAAAATTTAACTCACGATCTAGAGCCCTTACTACTGTTCTCAACTTTAACAAGATTTCAATACAATAGTAATTTCTGCCACCAATTTCACCTCTAGAAAATTCCTATACAAGGCCTTACTTTTTAGTCATCTAGTCCGCAATAGTAGATCCTTAGATCGTTATCTTCATCCTTTACCTTCTGGTATAGCTCACTACCGAGTGCCTTTTACAATATTGAAGACAATTCATCAATGGAGACCTTTAGGAAACTTGACGGCTGGAATTCTGGAACTGACCATCATTACTGCATAATCGAGCCTTCTATTACTTCAAAATGTCTGTTGGCAGGATGTGGATCTGCAACCTTGAATCAGCAAGACATACTGGAATCCACTGCATCGAGGACTGGAATCGAGAGCCGGAACAGTGTCTGGGTAGAGGCGATGACAAAAACCAAAAAGTGCATGCCCAAGCGCCACAAGCCACCAACAAGAAAGAGCCTTCTCAACTACTGCGGGAAAAGGAGTCTTGATCTATCAATCCTTCCCCTTTTTATTCTCTTCCTTCGACCTTGGAACTGCCACCGATACATTCCCCCGGATTTTTCTTGGAGGGGCTTTCCCAGCCACCTTGATGTCGCTGCATTAAGGCAGGAAACCGTGCATACTTGACCTTCACGATAGTGATTGCCTTAGGTCATAAGTTAATCCGTCTGAAACTTTCCTTTGTTACAATTGCATTTAACTTTATTTGTTCTTTACAGAAATTTGGCGGTCACAATATTTAAGTTTACTCAAAGTTATTTCCATACTACATAAACATAAAAAATTTGCTAATTAACCAGAAGTATTTTGTATGGATTTTCGTTTTCTAGTAAAATCGGCATATAAGGAATTGTTCTACAAAATCTTCTATGCAAGATTTTACAAGGGGCATTTGTGGAACTACAAGGCAGGTGATTATGACATGCTTAGGAAAAAGCTTAAATCTGTACCATGGCATGAAACACTGCATGGTAAGGATGTTAGTAGTGCATGGGATCTAGTTAAGGGTTATCTACAGCAGTCTTTCTTAAAATTCAGATATCCGTACCCTTCTTAAATTTTCATTATTACCAAGTACCCCTAATTAATTAATTAAAAATTAATTTAAAATATTAATTAAAAATTAAATATCTATTTTATTTGAATTTATATGTTCATGTAAACAAAAAATACGATTTATTTTTAATACAACAAAATTTGGAATAGGTTCCTCTTTATTTCATGTCCATGAAAATCCACATTTCCAGTAATTCATATCATACTTGAAGAGTTTTCATCCTTTTCCTGGTTCTCTTTGGTTGGTTCTCTACAGATGTCAGATGACACACTCTTATCAATTTCATTTGATCCAGATGAAATATCAATGTTTTCTTGTTGCTTACCGCTACTTGTATTTGCTATATTGCTCTCTTTTGGGGGTTTTATAAATTCAATCTTTAACCAATGATCCATACTTAAGAATTTGAAAGCTAAAAAAAAATACCGTATTTACTCGAATATAACTAACTTTTTTCCCGAAATTAAAGCTAGAAAAATCGTGTTGCAAGATATGTTCGGGGATTTTCGGAAACTAAAGTTTTCAGAAAAAAATTGAAAATGGTGCAACTTACCAAGAAGCTCCTACTCGCTATCACTACTTTTGCATCGAGAACAGTTTCCTTGTGTGCATCGTCAAAGTCATCTACCCAAATAGCTTCATTCTTCTTTCCCATTATTTCAAGCAAAAATTACCAGTAATTTACAAGACTTGAGATACGTAGAGCAGCAAAGAACTGCATATGATTGGCGCAGTATTAACAAAAGATCGTACGAACCAAAGACAAATTAGTTTTCTTCAGTTGAAGAAAACTAATTTTCTTCAACTGAATTTGAAACACATTCACTATATATTTCTTAGTTTTAACACGTTAACAAAAGGGGTGGTGTCAAGCAAAACCATATGTTCCACCGGCAATATATGGTTCTGCTTGGTCTATACAGCAGTTTCTGTTGGAGGGGAGATGTGATTCATTAGTTAGTGCCATTTTTAATCCCGGTTGTCTCTAATTGCACTGTTTGTTGAAAAATATGACTCCTTTAATTATGCATAGCCGAAAATTGCCACGTATCCCCCTAATGACCTTTCACGTACCCCTGGGGGGTATGCGTACCACACTTTGAGAAAAACTGATCTAGAGAAAGAAGTATTAAATTGTATACCTAGGATAAAGAGGGTTAATCAAGTAGGAGTTAAATGGATGAACAATATCATTAAGCATGAGCTGTAGAAGAATAAAATGCTGTGGAGGGTATATAAAGAGATAGGTGACCAGCAAACTCATGAGCAGTACAAGGCTCAGGCAAAAAATGTGACCAGTATGGCAAGGAAGGCAAAATCAGATTATTAGAAGAATTTAGCCGAGCAGGCCAAAGGAAATCCCAGAGCTTTTTCGTTATGTGACAAGTAAGAGGAAGAATAACTATGGAAGATTAACCTTAATGAGTGATGGTGAACATGAGGAGATGGAAGCAGATAAAATAGTTCAGTTAATGAGTGACCACTTTGCAAGCATATATCGTTCTAGTGAGGTTACTGCTTTAACCTATGTGACAAACACTAAAGTGGGAACAGAGGTGGATGAATTGGGGTTGTTCTTATGATATTGCAGAATCTCAATGTAAATATAGCTGTGGGATTAGATGGGATATCAGCTAGGGTTTTGCAAGAATATGCAAGGGAACTGGGCTATGCCTTTGACTAAGCTGTTTAATTTAAGTCTCAGCCCTGGTAGAGTTCCAAGGGAGTGGAAAGAGTGCAAAATTATTCCTTTGCATAAGGGAGGTTCTAAGACTACAGTAGCAAATTATAGACCAATTAGTATCTCAGGCATGGTGGTAAAAGTACTAGAAAAATTGGTAAAAAAGGGCCAGTATTTAAATTTAAAGGGCCTCCTTTAAATATCTTGAAACATTGATTACTCAAGGTAATAAAATTAGTACAGAAATAAAAGCTAAAATACATGCCTCCAATAGATATTATAATTCACTACATCATTTATTATCTTCCCAAATTCTATCAAATAGAGTTAAAACAGAAATATACAAAACAATTGTTAGACCTATTGTTTCATATTGAGCAGAAACCTAAAGTATAACAAATGCAAAAGCATTGCAGATTTTTGAAAATAAGGTGCTTAGAAAAGTCTATGGACCTGTAAGACATAACACAACAGGTGAATGGAGATGACATAACAAAGAACTATATGAACTCTATAGATCCCTGCTTCTAGTTGACGAGATTTGAGCAAACAAACTGAGATGGCTTGGACATGTGGATAAAATGGGTGAGGAGAGAATGGCTAAACAAGCATTCAAGATGGAAAGTGACCCAGAGATAGACTGCAGATGCATTGGGAGATTAATATCTCAAAAAGACTTAGCTGAGATAGGAATCCAGAACTGGAATAAAAAAGGGAAGCTAGTACATGCAGCTGAGAACCTTAGGTTCAACTAGCTGAAGAAGTTTATTTTAACTTAAATATTTTCTTAGAAAAAAGTTACAAAAGCAAATTTAAAAAAAAAAAAAAACATTTCTTCATCAGAAGATCTGTATACCTAGAATAACCCAACTTGGACTTCCTTTGGTTGAAAATATCCCTTCCCCAATCAGTCTAATTCATCTGCTGTCTCTATCGCTCCCCCAACACAACCAACCACCGTGAGCTCTTTAATTTCCTCTCTAAAAATCGACTTTCTCCAATCCCACTTTCCCAACAGCAAAATCATCCTCCTAGAAGATTTTAAAGTCCACAACACTAGCTAGCTAGCTTTTCTCCTCCAGCTGTACAGATCTTGCAGGCAGAGATGCCAAAACATTTGCCATCACTAATGACCTTACACAACTAGTCCAGATAACCCAAACTACTCCCCAAACACCCTAGGTCTCTTCCTCACCAATGACCCCTCCAAATACACAGTGAAAATAGTGAGCTCCCTGGGCAATTCTGACCACAGCCTAGTGCTCATCTCCTCCCCCATTCAACAACAACATTTACACAGACACTCCCACACAAGAGTAGTTTGGCACTATAACAGTGCCAAGTGGGACAGCCTCCACAACTTTTATGCTGCATTCCCATGGTTGGACTATTGCTTCCGGCCTTCCAACCCAAACATATGCACAGAGCTTATTACCAAAGTAATCCTCACTGGCATGAATACATAGCACACAGCATCCTGAACTGCCATTCCCTAACGAAATCCTGGTTCTCCGAAAGATGTGCCACGGCTGTAGAGATGAAACACCAGACATACCACAACTGGCTGAAATCAAGAACCCCATCCTCCTTCAAAGCTTACACCGAAGCCAGTAATAAATGCAAAAAAACAATACACACTTCCAAAACAGAGTTCGAAAGAGCAAAAAGCAGGAAACTAGCAGCCTATCCAAACGGCAGCCGAGCCTTTTGGTCTCTCGCCAAAGCAATTGGCCGTAATTTCTGCCCAACACTATTCCCACCCCTATCACACCCGATGGCTCTACTGCATCATCACCCACAGAAAAAGCCAACCTTCTGGCCTCATACTTTGCTTCAAATGCATGCATAACAGACAATAGTAAATGTCCCCCAACCATTCCAGACATCCAACATACAATGCCCCCATATCCTTTTGCCAGGATGAGATCTGAAAAATACTGTCCAAATCAGACAAAAAAGTCTCCTGGCCCCGATGGCATTCCCCCAATTGTTCTGAAAGTCTGTGCTCCAGAACTGACCCCTATCCTATGTCACCTATATATACTCCCCTACTTCACTGGAATCTATCCCACAAACTGGAAATCGGCCTATATTCAGCCCATCCCCAAGAAGGGTGACAAGTCACTGCCATCCAATTACCGTCCTATCTCGCTTACTTCAGTCCTGTCGAAGGTAATGGAAAAAATCATCAATTCCCAACTCCTACACTATCTTGAAGGCACTCACCAAATAAATGACAGCCAGTACGGATTCCGCCACTGCCAATCAACAGGAAATCTACTCGCATACGTCACCCATCTCTGGACGAAGGTTATGGAGAGGTTTGGCAAATCTCAAGTGGTTGCACTAGATATCTCCAAAGCCTTTGACCGGGTCTGGCACAAAGGCCTACTCGGCAAACTACCATCATTCAGTCTGACCCAGGGCTTCTGTAGTGGATCGCCAGTTTTCTGTCTGGACGCACACTGTGTGTGATGGTGGACGGCTCCCTATCCTCTCACCACTCAATTAATGCTGGAGTCCCAAAAGGTTCTGTCCTTTCACCAACCCTCTTCCTGCTGTATATCAATGACCTACTGCAATTGACCTCCAACCCAATACACAGTTTTGCAGGTGACAGCACACTACACTCTTCACTTGCATTTGATAAACCTTACCCTACACAACTCACTTCAACCTACAGAACATCAACCACTGCAACCCTCAACTCCGATCTCCAAGCCATCCTCCAATGGGGTTCAGATAACCTCAAATTTCAATGCCAATAAAACCCAGTTCTGTACTATTTCCCATAAAAAAGAACCATTTTTTCCCAATATCCTTTTTAATGATACCCAAATCTCCAGACAGTTTGAGATCTCACTCCTTGGAATCACCCTCACATCAAACCTCTCCTGGCATAAACATAACTCAAACATTGCATCCTCAGTCTCAAAAAAACTAGGATTTCTCTTTCGCTCAAGACGTTACTTCACCCCCGAACAACTATTAACATTATACAAGTCACAAATCCGCCCAACTATTGAATACTGCTCTCACATATGGGGTAGGGCCACAAAAAGCTTGACTCAATACTTATCAATAATCCATCCTTTACCAATCGCCCCCCTCTTTCACACAGATGTATGGTCTCTGCAGTATGTATATTCTACAAACATTTCCATGGGAAATGCTCATCTGAAATATCATCAATAATTCCTCTGCTCAGTACTAAACTTATTGGAACACGTACAGCTGCTGCACAACATCCCTTCACAGTTCACCTAGAAACAAACAGAACAAGTTTCTTTTCCTCTTCCTTCCTTCCTGCAACTGCTGCACTGTGGAACAGTCTCCCACCTGCTGTGTTCCCCAAGGAATACAATTTAAAGTCATTCAAATCAAATGTAAACAAATTCCTCCTTTCCCAACCCACCACCCATACACGGTACTAATGTACCATAGGTTGACCAACCAACCTCCTATGTATGGGCTCAACATAAAAAAAACTACAACATTTAGATAATTATAGGTAAAAAAATGTCACATTGCTCAGCAAATGAAATTCACTAACTGCAACATTTTTTCAGTTCTAATTATCATGTAAGCAGACACCCACTTTATTACCATCACAGTCATACAGTGGGGGTGTCTGCTTTCTTATGGGATACTGTGAGTAATACAATAGGACAGAATGTAATATGATACATATCAGGAAAATGGCGATTCATTCATATTTTAGCCAACCATTCCAAAGATTTTGAAAAATCCATCCTTCATGATACATCTACTCATTTTAATTTCCTTAGCTTTTATATATAGGCATGATTAGAACAGAAGTCTTGTCTTCTGTTCTAATCATGGAAACTAATGGAAGCATGTTTCTATAGTACAGTATCGCACATTACAGAAGATTGTAACATAACAATTATATATATAAAATTCATTGTGCAATGTTTCGTCTTACATTTGTAAGTAATCTGCATATTGAGTAATATATTAAATATATTTTAACTATATAACACCTGCATTAATTTTTAAGAACAAGCATACCACATACCTGTGAAACTTTGATTGGAGAGAAGAAAGCACGAGCTAGCCACATTCTCACCCTGTTTAGATAAAAGCAATGAAAAAGGTTAAAAGTATGATAAAATTAGAAAAGATAATTATGATATAGAGTTCCGAAAAGATTTCACGTTACTCCAAAAATAAAACATCAAAAATGTATACATTGGGGGTACATAGATGAAAACAGATCGAACAGATTGTACGAAAGAGCAACAGTATGGAACTGTCAATTCAATGTTGCCAAGTGTAAGGTTTGAAATATGGTAGGCAACAACAGAATGCAAAATATACACTTGATGGGGAAATTTTGGAGGAAGTCGAGGAGATAAGATCTGAAGTCATACTGTGCAAGTTGTTAAGACATCACATCAGATTATAGCAATAATGCAGAGGACCTTGACTTGTAGAAATAAAGAGGATCTGGTTCTGTTGTATAAGGTCTTGATCAGGTATTGTGTGGATTATTGTGCATAGATTTGGCCCCCTGGTTTTCATGGTGATAAGGATATATTGGAAAAGGTTCAGAGAAGACTAAGGTCATACTGGTCTTTGGGACACAAGAATAGATTGAGGAAATGCAGCTTGCAAAGCCCTTTAAACAGGAGGAAGAGAGGAGATATGATTGAGACATCTAAGTTGATAAAGAGTTGTTACCAGGTTAATGTGGAAGAAATTTTTTGTAGAATGGGAGAAGTGGGATATAGAACAAGAGGACATACCTGGAAGCTGTATAAGGAGGGTGTAAACAGGGGTATAAGGAGCAGGTTCTTTGCATGTTGAGTGGAATGCTTGGCCTAACATTGTAGTGAATGAAGATACATTGAATGCATTAAAGCATGATTTGATAGACTTTTGTAACACTGTTTTACTTCCCATGATGAGTCTTGACCCCATAGAGTCTGGTGTTAATAATAGTAATGTAAAATCAAAGAAAATGATGCAATGGGACTGGAACAGACCACTTGGCTTAAAATCCATATAAGAAAAGCTTTAACTGACACACTTTTAAACTGCTGATTCTCAGAGACCATGAAGATAAGTCATCTAAAAACAATGCTAGCTCTTTGTAAAGATGTCTGAGATGAATGCCTTCGATATTCCCCTTCTCCCAAAGTGCTAAGGAAGAAAAGTTATGAGGATTACATTCAGGAAAAGAGGAAGATGAAGAGATTAGGAGACTTGAGAGGGTGCATGTCAAGAATGCAACTGACAAAAAAAAGTCAAGATAACAAGAAAATAATAGTGAAAGGAAGTGAAACACAAAGTTAAAGAAAGACAAGATAGGATGGAGAAAGAAGAATCTGACAAAAAATGAGCAATGGAAAGAGAATGATAGTGGGAAGGCTAAATAAGGGAATATGGATGCAAGAGGAAGGCTGTGAAGAGTGGAATCTATTGAGATTCAAAATGACTTGAATAAAATGTCATATGTTTTATCACTACTCCAGAAAATGTTGAAGGACTGATTTTCTGGAGTAGTGATAAAACATATGACTACTGCAATAAAGGGAGATCAAAATATGGATGAGATTATGGCTGGTACAAGTTACCTGGGATGCAGTGTGAGCTAGGTGGCAAAGAAATGAGGGCAATGTCAGAGACTTGTGCAGAAGAAAAGAATTGAAAAGTATCACATTATCTTAATATGATAATATAGAATTGGGGAAAAATAGCAAGTTTGGCTATATCGATATCTCAGCCCTATTTCAGTTTACCATGAACTCAGGCTATTTTGTTTGGCAGGGAAAATTCTATAAACAAATAGAGGGGATAGTTATGGGTTCTCCACCTCTGGCCAACTTCTTTATGGAGATCTTTGAAGAAAAAGCCTTAAACACGGCTCCACTTAAACCCACTGTTTGGCCACGCTATGTAGATGATGTGTTTGCTATTTGGCCCATTGGCTTGGATACTCTCCACAACTTCTTTTCACACTTAAAACAATCAACACCTCGGATCCAGTTTACCTTGGAAAAAGAATACAATAACAATCTCCTATTAAATGATATTTTTTTCTTGACCACAGAAGCTATGTGAATTGACTATTTGGGAAATGTTGATCAAGTATCTGAGAAAAAACTATTTTAATACCAACTAGTTTCACCAACTAAAGCTGTTGGCATCTTCAGGGTACAGGTCTGATGATAGAAACTAAAGCTAACAAAACATGTTACAGACTAGACATTAACAGAATTCTAATTATAAATTAGAAAACAACACTAAACGTGTGCAATACACGTGTGGCACGTACATGATTTCACTTGTTGTTTAGGAATGTTTTATAGTTGGTACTTAAAGTTCATATTTCTTGTGTGTTTAGAGATCTAATTAGGGTCTTCCAGATCTCGGATAAAATTAAACCTTGGTTCCTATTAAGATATTCTACAGAACGGGCAACTGTTGTGGCTTCTTTAAAAATACGAGCGTGGTAATCCTCTTCTATGTAAGGAAAGGAATACAGCTTTTATCTCACTCAATGACATGGTTGGGTATGGAGAAATGGGAAGATAAGCCTGATATATCTTGTCTGTTGTTTTTGACATATCTGATGTGTTCTGTCTTATCTCAAGGCTTGTTGAAGTTTGGCCGCTGTAACTTAAACCGCTCGAGCATGGGATATTATAAACTCCAGCATATTTAAAGAAAGGATGGAAGTCTTTTGGAGATCTTAAGAGTTGTCGAATTTTATCTTTAGGTTTAACGGTCACTCTTATTCTATGTGGTTTGAGGAGTTTAGCAACCTAGTTGGTATTAAAATAGTTTTTTCTCAGATGCTTGATCAACATTTTCCAAATAGTCAATTCACATAACAATCTCCCTTTCATAGACACTGATTACGTGCCAGCCTGATAGATCCCTGGCTTTCTCTGTTTACAGAAAACCTACACATACAGGTAGATGCATTCACCCCCCCCTCCCAACAATATGGGATTATAAAAACCGTGTATAACAGGACAAAATTAATCAGTTCAGATAACAATGCCCTTACCACTGAACTTAACCATATCTTAACACCTTTTATAGCCAATGACCACAACCCCCATAAAATCCAAAAAATATTAAACCAATTAACCTTAACCCCCTCCATAACAGGGACTACCCTAAATCTATCACTGTTCCTTATATTTGGATACTTCTGAAAAACTAACAAAAATTCTAAAAAATATGACTTGCCAATTTTTTATATGGTTTATAACAAGTTGTCATCTCTTATCTGCTCCTCCAAGAACCAGCCACTTCCCCTAGACCTACTTGGAGTATACCAGGTCCCTTGTAATTATAAAAACTGTCTTATTATGGTCAAACAGGAAGGACAGCTAATATCAGGTTATCTGAACATAAGGATTATATCCATTTCCACCAATACAGCCACTCAGGACTTGCTGACCATGCTTTGGACACTCGCCACAAAATATGCTGGAAGAAAGCTACCTTACTACACTGCAGCAAGTATAAATATGCGATTATTCCTGGAATCAGCCTCAGCTCTAAAAAAACTCCCCAAACTTCAACAAATCTGGATGCATAAGACTGCCACAAATATGGGAAGCTTGCTACTTAGACTACTTTTCAAGACTACAACCAAATTTAGCCTACTAGGTGGCATCTTTTAGGACTCTAGGACCGACTTCAGTTGTTGTCTTCAGCCATATTTGTTCAGTGTTAGTGCCTGCATGCACATATCATTAATTTTATGTTCCCTGAAGATGGTAATGTAACATGAAATATAGGAAGTATTAATTGAAGTTTTTTAATTAATATTAAATATGTCATCTTTTCCTAAAAATTGACAGTTACTATGCAAGTTAGATGGTTATAGCTCAAATCCTTCATGGTGATTATCACAACTTTTCAGCACATCCTTATAGACATGTATAAATCTATGCATTATGGGAAATGCCAATACCCAGACCAGTTTCAACCTTTATTGAGGTCTCAGTGGGAGCCAAACACAGAAGAGATATCAAGGTTGAAGTAATATTTTTCATATACAAGTAGTCAAAAAATGTCTCGTCTTATTACTAAAATACTTGATTAGAGATAGACGTTGAAAGTTTTGTTCACTTGGTTATACTATAAATATTAAATATGACAAGAAATTATATTCTTGGTTTTATCCTTTGTCCTACTAAGGTAACTGAAGTCTTAGCTTCTATATACAAGCTCAGTCGTGAAGTTACTTCATGTGCAAACTTTGTTTGCTTATACTCAGACAAACGATGAAACCAAAAATATAATTTCTTGACATCTTTAATTTATAGTATAACAAAAGTGAAAGAAAAAAAAAACTTTTGAAATCTCTAATCCAGAGTATTTTAGTAATAAGATGCAACACCTTTTGACTACTTGTATATGGGAAATATGACTTCTATATTACTTCAACCTTGGTATCTATCTCTTCTGGATCTGGCTCCCACTGGTGAGACCTCAAAGGTTGAAAATGGTCTGGATAGTGGCCCTTCCCATAATGCATAGTATTATACATGTCTGTGAGGATATGGGCCTTGCATTATGGGATACTAAAGGCAATTGATGTGAAGTCATTAGACTATATATACACAAGTAGGCCAGTCATGAAGTTACTTCATGCACAAACTTTGTTTGCTTGCACTTCAACAAAAAAATGAAACCAAGAGTATAATTTCTTGGCACATCTTTAATTTATAGTATAACTAAATGAAACAATTTTCAAAACTTTGATGAAATGCTCACTGAATACCTTATGTCAACTGCAGCTCCCACTTTCATCCATTAACATAATCTTACTATAATCAATATTCTTTCTACTTACCACATATCAAAGAAGTCATAAGGATTTTCTTGGGCTGATTTGCTAATTTCATACTGTACTTTTATTGTCCTTCCCTAGTCACTCTCCTGCCTGCTCTGTACTTTTCATGCAAACTAATTACCATTATTCATCTTATGCTGCCTCCAAAGCCTTCTTCTAGATTTCATGCTTAATCCTCTCATTCATCCATTTCACATCTACCTTAATTCAGTATTGATCTCCAGAATACATTCACATATTGATGCTGTTACTTATTTCTTTGTCATTTCACAAGCAGCATTTATTTTCTTACCACTCACCTCATTAACTGAAGGGAAGTGGAAAACCCCACTCACAATAACATCCTCTGATGAAATTATCAAATCCATAACTCTCAATCATGACATGTCCTTTAAATAAATGCCTGAGATAGCCGTCTCTCCTTACTCCCAAAATATACTACCATAATTAAAATCACCTATAATAATCATCTCCTGTTCACTAATCCAAAATGCTTATACATTTTATCACCATCCTCCACATTTCCTGACCTATAGCAACATCTAACTAAATATCTCTTCCTGTCAATATCCACCTCACACCATACTGCCTTAAAACAATTGCTACGATTTCCCTCTTTCATGTCTACAAAATTCCCCTACTATGATCACTGGCATTCCTCCTTTCTTGTCCTTTATCCTCTAGAAAAACACTGTACCCTTTAATTTGTATTTCAATATATGTTGAATGAAGACAAGATATTATCTTCATTCAACCATGTTTCACTCACCAACAATTTTGGGGCAAATAAACTCAGTGAAACAATCTCTTATTTCTGATACTCCTGGCATTTGTAAATAAACACATCAGTTCACTTTTATGTTTATAACTAGTCCTACCCAAGCCACTCACTGGCTGCAATTTTCCCACCACACATCCTTGTCCAGTCACCTTTATTACCACATATCCACTCAGTCAACTACCCCACTCGCACCCCAATTTAGTCCGTTTTTATACTGTTCATCCCCTATATGCATATTTACTACTACAGTATCCAATGTCATACTCCCTTTCAATTCAAGCCTCCTGTTTTCCTGTTCCTCTTGAATTCCTGTTCTCTCTTCATCTCTTGCACTACTTTCCAAGAGCTTCATTCTCTTCTGTACCACTTTCCTGATCTTTCACTTCACCTCTTACTTCTGATCTCTTGCTTAGATCACACATTGCATTTCCATTTAGCAACAGTTTCTCCATGGAGTTCACTCACTCCAAAGTCGTTCAAAACCAAATTGTCACATCTGTATAATTCCATTCTTCCCTCAAATACATGCCATACATCCACAAACTCCCCTCTCCTTGCACAGCTCTGCCAGCATACCATTAATGATTCTGGCTCTCCATCTCAACTCATCATTATCATATCTTGGCAAACACACTGAAAACCTGTCCCACTATACTGTGATCTTTCACTCTCTTTCATAACCTCTTGATATTTGCCATTACATTCTCCTTATGTCCATTTAATCATTTGTCCATGAATTCTCTTGCTCATTTCTTCCTAATGTTCAAACCATGAATTATTTGGCTCATTCTCCCTCCTGGATAGCAGACCTTATGGACTCTCATTAACCAATCCTCTAAACAATGGAACCTCTATAGTTTATTCTCAAAATATTTGTCACCTCTTTCCTTCCCTTTTTCATTCAATTCTTTTGCACTCTCATTTGTTTCCACATCTCTGAATGCTTCTTATTTCGAATAACTCTTCAAGATCTTGCATCCTAGCAATTTTACTCTGTCGCTTACAGTCTCACTACCTCTCATTCTGTTGCAACTTACTTCCATTTCATAATTCATATTTTCTTTTGCTCCCATATCACTAACTTTCACTTCTTCATCTCCCTCAGTCTTTCTTGCTTTCATTCCAACATTTATGCCAACTTTCATTCCTTCAGTCTGTTTCACATTCATGAACTCTTAGTATAACAAAATATACTTTCTATCTGTGTGTAGAGGCTCAAGTGCTGTGAGGACATGATGTCCTCACAGTACTTAAGAAAGGATTAAAAAAGTACAACCTGCACACAGCATAGAAGCCCCACCGCAAACTTGCTACCCTTATCCGTTCTACAAAAGAATTTTGTTGGAGGCTTAATGGATTGTATACAGCACTCAGAAAGGATTAAAACAATTTAATACTTCCTATATTTCACCTGTCACTGAGACATCTTCAAGGATTACAAAAATACTAATGTAACATATACACAAGTACCACACAATAATAAGCCCAACCACACGGGTGACTCAAAATCCTATCTAGGTAGAGTGCCCTCTAAGGGTGGTTATAGGTAGCCTGGAATGTAAAGTGGGATCTCTAATGATAAGTATTTCCCAACTCTTAGGAAGCTTAATGCAACCATATTTATTAAGATTTGGTTGATTTCTGAGAGCTGCTGCTGATTCTAAAAATAGTCTCTCTTTTTTTAATTTGCTGTCTGCAAATTAAAAAAAGCATGATGGTTTTTTTCCATGAGATCCTGTGGGTTGTATCCAAGACATGGTCAGCCAGGCCTGACTGACCATAGTCATGGTTGCAGATGTATGACCTGTGTTCCTCTAGGCAGATGGTTGCTGATCTACCTAAGTATGCCAGCTTACAGGAACAGGGCACTTTATAAACTCCAGGCACTGAGACAGGAGGGAGCTGATCTTTTGTAGAACAGATAAGGGTAGCAAGTTTGCAGTGGGGCTTCTATGCTGTGTGTAGGTCGTACTTTTTTAAATCTTGGCTATTTTTTCCGATGTGCCACGGACGTAGGGTGATGACATTTCTAAACTCTTTCTGAAGAGAAGACCAGGGAATGGAGGAGGAACTGATTATTTTTTTTAATACTGTGATCACTGTAGCCAATGGAGAAGAAAGTGTTGTGTATGTGGTCGAGCTCAGTTGTACACTGGAACAAAGATTGTGGGCTCTCTCGATTAAAGTTTTAATAATGCCATATTGTTGAGCGGGATGGTGGTGGGAGAGTTTGTAAATGTATCCACCTGTGTGCGTAGGTTTTCTATATACAGTGAAGGAAAGTGTACAGTTAGGAAGGAGTGTAAATAAGGCATCTAAGAAGGGTAAACAATTGTTCTTTTCCTTTTCCATCGTAAACTGGATTCTTGGATGTCGGCTGTTGAGGTGACTGAGGAAGGAGTCAGTGTCTGGGCCATGAGGCCAAATAGAGAACACATCATCTACATATCTTAGCTAGATAGAGGGTTTGAGAGGGACTGAGTTTATGGCTGGTTTTTCAAAATTTTCCATATAAAAATTGGCAAGGGAGGGGGGGGGGACCCATGCCGGTTTCCTCTATCTGCTTGTGGATTTTGTTCTTTCAAGAAAAATAACCAGAATTGATTGCAAAGGAAAAGAGATCTAAGATGTCAGAAGGAAAAATGTTTTCTAAGAGTGTTAAGGTATCAATTAAAGGAATATTGGTAAACAGTGAGATGTCAAAGCTTACCAATATGTCTGTGTTATTTAAGGTTAGATTTCTATTAGGGTTTTAAAATGGGTAGAGTTTTTTTTATATAGGATGTGGAAAGTTCAACGAGGAGGAGGAGTGGGTCAGAGAAATGGCCAGATGCCAGGAAGATACTTAAGTTTTTTAATTTTTTTAACTTGTGTTTTTGTGGGGTTGTGTTCTAGTGGGATGTAGGTAGAGTGATCTCCGAGGAAAATCTCCATTTTTCGATTGTATTCCAATATCATTAAGAACGACTGGCATTACCCTTATCCACTCTAGTGATGACGATGATACTTTTTTCTTTCCATAATTTCCTGAGAGCAGTGCATTAGCTGGATGATAAATTACTTTTTGGAGGTGAAGACTGGGTGAGGATGTTGGCAATGTCATGATGTTATTTGCTATCTCCTGCACTAAGTGACAGATCCCGCGTTCGATATTATACATTACATCTAGCACCGCCACTTCTTTCGGTGCGACTGTGAAATTGTGGCCGAGGGTTATGGCACTGACAGTATCATTGTTTAGCATTTTGGAAGATAGATTAACTACTGTGTGGAGCAGGTGAATTTGCGGTTGTGGTTTGGATTTACACAGATTGTTATACTTTTTGATATGTTTATTTTTTATTTTTTGAAATTTTTTCTGTGCAGAAGCTTCTGAGATGCCAGAGAGAATGGACTAAAGCTCAGGGTTAAGTAGAGCAGAGAGCTCTGATTGTAAGGAGCCAATGGCAGCGTTCGTCTCTTTTAGAGACTATTTTGAGAATCAGACTTTAGAATTCTTCCAGAAATAGTCGAAGAACAAAATCTACAAGCAGATAAGGAAAACCGCCATGGGTTCCCCATCCTCCTTTCCAATTTTTATATGGAAAATTTTGAAAAACAAGCCATAGACTCATCCCCTCTCAAAACTACCTGACTAAGATATGTTGGTGATGTGGTCTCTATTTGGCCTCATGGCCCAGACACAGACTCCTTCCTCAGTCACCTCAACAGCCTACATCCACGAATCCGGTTTACAATGGAAAAGGAAAAGAACAATAGCTTACCCTTCCTAGACACCTCAGTTACATGCCTTCCTAACAGTACACTTTCCTTCACTGTATATAGGAAACCTATGCACACAGGTAGATACATTCACAAACTCTCCCACCACCACCCCATTCAATAATATGGCATTATTAAAACTCTAACCAAGAATCGCCCTCACAACTGAGCTCGACCACATACATAAGCAAACTTTCTCTCCAATGGCTACAATAATAAAAAAAAAAAATAATCAGTTCCTCCCACATTCCCTAGTCTTCTCTTCAGAAAGAGTTCAGAAATGCCATCCACAAACTTTCTACCCTTATCTGTTCTACAAAAGATCAGCTCCCTCCTATCTCAATGCCTGGAGTTTATAACATACCCTGTTCCTGTAAGCTGGCGTACTTTGGACAGATGGGCAGATCAGCAACCATCCACCTAGAGTAACACAAGTCATACATCTGCAACCATGACTGACTATGTCTTGGATACAACCCACAGGATCTCATGGAAAAAAAACCACCATGCTCCACCACAGCAAATTAAAAAAAGAGAGACTATTTTTGGAATCAGCAGCAGCTCTCAGAAATCGACCAAATCTTAATAAATATGGTTGCATTACGCTTCCTAAGATTTGGGAAGCACTTATCATTAGAGATCCCACCTTACATTCCAGGCCACCTATAACCGCCCTTAGAGGACGTTCCACCTAGATAATACTAAGCTCAGCCACGTGATTGAGCTTAGTATTGTGTGGTATTTGTGTATCGTTACATTAATTTTTTTTGTAATTCTGAAGATATCTTAGTGACTGAGATGAAATATAGGAAGTATTAAATTCTGTTTTAATCCTTTCTGAGTGCTGTATACAATCCATTAAGCCTCCCACATGATCATACTTTCTATAAAACCATACCTTCTCACCACAAACACGTCATTCACATTCCACCATGCATACATGTTGCACTCATGACAAACTATTTTCGAATGTCTGTCATTAATGGCATTTGATTTTCACGCTGCTCGACGAGATGACCTGGTAAATACCACCATTCTGTCCTATTCAAGGCAAAATTCAAAAATTCAATAAAAAGTTAGTAACAAATCCACAAGCCAATACTCACACAGACACTAAATTATCAAAAATAAGCAATATGCCAATCAAAATACCAGATAACTCGAACCACTCCCCAAACACCTTAGATCTCTTTCTCGGCAACGACCCTTCCAAATACACAGTTAATGTAATGGGCCTCCTGTAGGTAATTCTCACCACAATTCAGTGCTCGTCTCCTCCTCCATGCGATAACATTTACACAGCCACTCCCATACAACAGTTTGGCATTATAACAGTGCCATGTGGGACAGCCTCCACAACTTCTATACCTCATTCCCATCGTTGGACTATTGCTTCTGGCCTTGCAACTTAAACATTATGCAGAACTTATCAAACTAATCCTTACCAGCATGAAAACATACTTTCCCAACACTATTCTAAACTGCCATTCCCTAACTAAACCCTGGTTCCCCAAAAGATGTGCAAAGGCTGCATAAACGAAAACTCAAATATACCATAACTGGCTCACATCAAGAACTCCATTCTTCTTTAGAGCTTATAATCAAGTCTGAAATAGATGCAAAAAAAAAAAAAACTGTCAATGCTTCCAAAACAGAGTTCAAAAGAGCAAAAACCAGAAAACTAGAAGCCTGTCCAAATGGCAGCCGAGCCTTTTCGTCTCTTGCCAAAGCAACTAGTCTTAACTTCTGCCTAATACTATTCTCACCCCTATCATACCCAGATAGCTTTATTGCATCATCACCCACAGAAAAAGCCAATTTCCTGCCTTCACCCTTTGCTTCAATACACACATTTATGAACTGATAGTTATGAACTGATAATAGTAAACGTATTCCTTCTGGTTGATTTTGAATGAAATAACAATGGATCTGTTACGTCCTCTATTTCTATAGATTTACTGCAAAGAATTCTTCAACTTATTTTTCGAAGTATTTTTTAAGTTGCCGACCTGGATGGCCGAGTAGTTAGCACATCCGCTCTCCAGCCAAAAAACTGTGGGTTCGAATCCCACCATGGGTATGAATGTTTATTGTCTGTGAAAATGCCAGTGGTGATGGGCAGTAGAAGCTGTTGGCATAGTTGTGGTTCGTTGTAGTTGGTGGATTGAGTGGTGAAGACAGAGAGCTGAACAGTAGGTGTCCTCCCTCGATGAGTTCTTGGACTCCCTGAAGATATCCAATAATAAGTTCAAATCTACCCACAAAAATGATGCAAAACCTATGGTACACCAATGCTACATGCAGGTTAGAAGTTTAAGAGAAAGAAGGAATGTTTACATGCTTCCCGAGCAGCTGAAGGGTGTAACTTTAGGGAGGATGGTGAGGAAAGCTTTCCAAAAGAAAATGGAATGTAAAAGTTTGTTGAACAGGTTTGAAGCTGGACAGGTTTTTTTTTTTATTAATACATATCAACTTTACATTTGATGTCTCAAGACCTATAACACAACAGTGCCATGTGTGTGTGTGGGGGGGGGGGGATCAGGAGCTACTTATGATCGTATAGTCTTGGAAGAAAGTGAAGAAATGTGGCCAATCCTGCAGAATACAATCCTTTGAGAGAAGGGCCAATTAATTTGCCTCTTTCTGGATAGCATCAAGCATTCTTAGGGAAGATTAGGTACATCCAAATAAGGTTCTGGACTGTTGTGAAGCAGATGTCCCTTGACCTCACCTGATGCTCCGATTCATCCCACAGATGTTCAATATGGTTGAGATCAGGGCTCTGTGGAGGCCAGTCTCGAGTAGTGACATTCATGTCCATAAACCACACAGTTACAGCAGCAGCCTCATGACGCAGTGCATTGTCTTGCTGAAAGAGACAATGGTCAATTACATAGAAGCACCACAAAATGCCAGGAAGCATTGCATTGTACATAATGATCAGACACCACTTGGAGTTATATGTTCATTGCACCACAAACAGAAGTCCGAGACCAAACCTTACCATCATACTGCTGCCTCCAAATTTCATTGTTGGAATTATGCACTCTAGTAAGAGACCTTCCCGGAGCATCAGCCACACACACACACCTCATGTGATTAATAATGGGTTTATAGTAAAGAGTATGGCTTCCTCCAAAATCGACAGTAAAATCAAGAAATTCTTGCTGCTTTTTTGATCAGTTAAAAGCCTATGGAAGGAGCGCCGAGATATAAATTTGCTGTTCGACTTCATGGAAAACCTGGAGCATGCAGTTACTCCCTATTTCTGAACGCATATTACTTCTAAATTCGTAGCCATATCCCCTTACACGTTTACTGTTATGATGATGATATTCAGCCGGTTTTCTACCCACTACAGGGTGAAGGCCTCTCCCACTGCCGGAGAGTTGGGTCTACTAACTCCCCCCCCCCCCCCCATATGGTAACTCCGTCCAGCTTAGGGGAGTTATTAGTTATAGTCACTTCTAAATGCTTATCCTTATGCACTTGTTAAAAAATATGGAACTAATTCTACGCCTTCTAGTTGCATTTATCTCTAAATGCATCTCCTGATGTCCTTGTAAAAATTACGGAAATAACTGCACGCATTCTATTTGTATTTACCTCTAAATTCTCACGTTTATTCCATTGTTTACAAAATAATAAAAAAAAAATACGTAATTATAAGTCTTCTTAATACATTTACCTCTTCACATTTTCCATGAAGCCGATTTCAACCTCTGCGCTGTGATTGTAACTATTTACCATATTATAATACATAATACATATATCAATAATCATTAATGTAAAAATATAAGCTTCACAATTTACCTGACTAGATCTCAATATTCTAATTACAACAGTCAAGGGCTTCGTTTATAAGAATGCAGCAGTCAATTCTCGCCTTCAGGGAGGCCAACCGAATAACCTACGCTGCGACCTTTAAAAAGATAATCTCGTTACCTAACAGATACGAGCTAGCAAAACAATTATCAAAAATCCAGAAGGAAAAAAGAAATTTTCCATTCAAGAAAATACTATCGAAATTTGTATTATTTTCAATATTTGTATATGCTATTAACTACACAAACCCAATTTAAACTGAGATGCTTCTTCTTCTCCTCTCTGAAAGGCACACTGTATATCTTCTAAGAGCCGATACATCAGAGGAAAACGTTCACATATCAGTAACGTCATCTTGTTTCCAAGAACAAAGAAATATGACACACATATTATTGTTATTATACAAAACATAACAGGGATATTTAGGCATAATCTATTCTCGAAACTAGATGAAGTGGAGGGCCTGTATAGCTCTCAATGGAAGTGAATCTTGCATCCTCTGCGCTAGGTCGCACGAAGATAGACTTGTAGTTCAATTCTAGTCGCCGACTGGAAGAACTTTTTTTAAAAATCTTTCTACGATCGGTTTCCGAGTTAGTCGATCTCTGAGACGGCAAGGGCCGTTTCCCCCCCCCCAAAAAAAAACTCGGGTTTTTCATCCCGTAAACTCAACAAAATCGACCGTAGAACCCAGATTATTTTGGACAGTAACATATCCTGTTAGAGTTAGGTACCAAGGGATGGCAACACTTGTTTGCTGGTGGAGGTTGAATGCCACCCAGTCTCCAAAAGCTAGATAGGGTTTGAAGGCCTTGCCTATTCCCTATAAGGGAATAAAAGGCGTTTGCTTATTATTATTTATTTATTAAATTAAGTGGAAATCTGTAAAATTAAAAATCCCATGAGTTGTTTTTAGTTCGCTACTAGCGTTAGTAACTTCGATTACCCGGTACCTTTTAAATTCCTCAATAACTTTCATTAGGCCTCCTTCAGTCCTCTCGTTAGCAGGACTCACGATATTGGGTTCAGGTCCAGGAGAAAAATTTTTTTCGCTCAAGGGCGGACTGGCTGATAATACCAAGAAAGCAAAACAAATGCAACCCAGTAGTGCTGCAGTAATTTATACAGACTCGGTTTTCTTGCATTGTTCCCCGCTAGTGATTCCACACCACAATGGGAATTATGTGTCGTGGTATGCCACTGCCATCGCATTGGAGAGATACCATTCAGAAATACATTATTCAGCTCCAACATGCTCTTCGTTGCAAAATACCAGAGATAAAGAATGACCAAGGAGAAGATGGAACTCCTCTCTCTCTCTCTCTCTCTCTCTCTCTCTCTCTCTCTCTCTCTCTCTCTCTTTCTCTCTCTCTCTGAATAGAGCATGCATTTTCAATCACAGAGCCAAAATGATTATCCGTGCTCAATTTTATTATTATTATTATTATTATTATTCCTGATACCTCCAAGGAGTCCGAAGACTCATCGTGGGAGGACATCTACAACTGTCACTACACCTAACCTCTACTACGAATCAACTCCATCAACGCCATCTACCGCCCACTTCCAACACCACCACAACTAGTAATTTTTGTCTGTAAATTGCGTGTGTTCTGAAGGGCCGATTTGTATGTATGCGGGATGAAAAACCCGAGTTTCCGGGAGAAAAAACCCTGCTACCTCCATATGAGATCGGCTAACTCACCTTCGATTGAAATCATTTCATTTTTTTAAATGAAAATTATGAGAATCAGAAGCAACGCCTAAGCAACTATGCTGAGCTGCTCACGGATTATTCCGTAAGAAGTGCTGAAAGCCCATCATTATTTGTTCGAAAAGTATGTTGATCGAAAGCCAAGTAACTTTACACGCAAAAATTCATAGAGATATATGGATATAATAAGTAGCACGTCAGGTCTGTTCGCAACGTATTTACCAACAAGGAAACGTGAACTACTTTCGACATAGATCTAGACCAATTATAAAATTTAATAAAAGTCCTGTTGGAAATAGTTTGCAGATTGAATAGAAACCAGGACGATTTTTTTAATATGTGAGGTTTGATTACTTTACTATTCAGATTATATCGCATCATCAGTTACAGAAATTCGGGTAAGATCCTTTATGATCTAAAAACAGTACAATACAGCACTAAAACTGTCCGTTGTCCACACAACTTTATTATAAATTAATATTGTCTGACGTTTTGTATTGTCTGTCAAAATTTATCTGACAGATATGAAAAAAAAAATTTCTCCAGTATTAATTCAAATTTTTAAATTAAATTTACCTATACAGTAATTAATAGAACAAAACTGAAAAACACTATATACATTTCTTGTGAGGTAAATAACCACTACAAAATATTTAATAAATAATTAAATACCCTATGTCATTTTATTCCTTAATGGATATAGGAAGCATTAATTAGTTTCTACACGCTGCCAACTCGAAATAATCAGTTTGCAGATTGACTTCTCACGTAACGCCAAATTAGATTCTGCAATATCTTAAAAGCTTCCATTTCATCCACCTCTGTTCCCGCATCAGCGTCTGTCACATATATTAAAAGAGTTAATCTCACTAGGATAAATATACCCTTTCAAAGTGATCACTCAATAACTCAACTATTTTATCTGTTTCTGTCTTCTCGTGACCATCAGAACTCATTAAGGTTAATCTTCCATAGCAATTCTTCGTCTTACTGCCAGCAAAGGTTGGTCGATTGGTAGCGCCTCTGCTACTAATGGCTCATGCAAAAAGTTAAGCAAGTTTGAGGGTAGTTAGTAGTTGGAAGGGGAATTTCGTTCGATGCTGTTGGCACACTCTCCCTCGATGAGTCTTTGGACTACCTGGAGGTGTCACATAATAATAATATATGTTTAAATAACTTAATAATACTTGCAACATAACGAAAGAACTCTTTGGGATTTCTTTCAGCCTGCTTGGCTGCATTCCTCTAATAATCTGATTTTGCCTTCCTTGCCAATCTGGTCACATTTCTTGACCGAGACTTGTACTGTTCATGAGTTTGCTAGTCGCATTTCTCTTTATATACTCTCCACAGCATTTTATTCTTCTGCAGCTCGTGCTTGATGATATTATTTATCCATTGTTCCTCTTTTTAAGCGGTGGCTCAAATTTAGGATCCTTCCAAAGCTTTTCATAATCAACTGCCTTGTAGTTTCACATATACCCCTTCTTGACAAAGTCTTCCTCATGTTTTACAATCTCCCAAGTCAAGATCGAATGGTCACTTTCACTAATCGGATGCAATGCGGTCACTTTGGTTATCTTAGTGTGTACGCATTCTGTTTCCTTCCCGCAATGTGATCTTTCTTCCTTCCAGTCTATATGAAGTCATTCCCCCCCCCCCCATAATAATTATTCGACCTGTAATTACTCGATATTTGCTAATTTGCTGATGCCTGTCTTCCAAATCATCTGTGGCACTCCCTGGCCTATAGCAAAAAACAATTGTATGTTTTGTCTTATTAGCCGTTATCTCACACCAAACCTCTTCAAACGAAGAGCCACCCTCTCACCTATCTATTCTTTTCTGGCTGCAGTTCATTTGCTATCATCAGCAGTACCCATCACCCCATCCTATCTTCTCTATCTTCCCTTAACATTTTGATATTTAATAGTCCGCTAGACATGTAATCCTTGTAACTACACCATTCTCTGTGAGCCAAGTCTCACTAATGCCAGTAACTTGCACTTTGTGCATTGGTTGCACTAACCAATGCACAAAACTCCTCCCTCTTTTTCTTGGCATATACTAATGCCAAACGTATTTGGAAACTGCAGCATCTCTTTAGGTCTCCACCCACTTTTACTACCTAAATTGACTACGGTATTCAATATTTTTGCTTGAGAGAATAGATTCCACACTTGGTCATTCTCACACGCACTTTCCTAATGGGTGCCTTCACACAATTCACCTGCTTCCAGCCTAATTACTTGATCTTTCCATTAATGTACGCTTCAGCATGCTTCATAGAATACTTCTCGCCTCTCAAATCATTTGTGCTACCCATGACTATCATTTCCTTTGTCTTATCGTTTTGCATCTGGATGGCCTGATTAATATCTTGAATTTTTTTGCACCAGGGAAACATGAGTTTGTGACACTTTCATTAAGTTCTCCCTTGATCACTGAGTCTCTGTATATAAATTTCTCCTTAACTTGTTTTATTGTTTATAACTTCGGGCCACTTAGCTTTTTCTTTTTCTATCTCTGCGAATCTCTTGCTTCTGCAATTATTTAATTTCGCGCAATTTCTTTAATAATGAATGTTTCGCTCTCCTCCATTTTCTCGACTGCCGTTTGACATTAATAACATCATTTTCCATTCTACGTCGGTATTCTCCTCTCTACTAACATTTGCTGCATTCTTGTCACCTAATAAGCGCTCACATTTGAAACCTCTAATAAATGCACACACACACACTCTGTCTCTCTCGTTTCAATTTCTTTCCACATGTTCTTTAATTTTCTCGATGAATACATTTCACACACACTGCACTGCACAAAATCCCTCAAATTCAAATTACCAGACAAAGTGATCTTTGTCGCTATTGCTCTTGCATGTATTGGAGCCATGCTTATAATTTTGTATTTAAACAAACAAAAACAGACAAGTTTTAATTACAAACGAAATTGCTTATTCAATCACACACTCGTTTAAAACCTAATACAAGATAAGAAGAATTGTAGAAGTTACACACCAATCACATTACTCTTCCACGCTTACAAAATATTTACAAGATTATTACAGAACACAATAAAGAGCACATAGGATATCATCCTTAGTGAAGAACACGCAGGCTTCAGAAAGAATCTCTCCACATTTGGCTGGGACACATAACAAAAGCATCTATTACAGTTTTATAGATTTTAAAGAGGCATTCGACTCAATAAATAGAATAACATTATTAAGAATATTAAAACAGAAACAAATCGATGAAAATACCCTGAACTTAGAAAAATATTATAGTCTCACAGAAGCAATAATTAAATTCAGGTTAAGAGGCAGGGCAACCTTCACACAGTAAGCAGGCGTTGCATCGCATCGAGGCGCCTTCTTCAAGGGGAAAATATAAAATAAAAAGACGTTTTAATATTAGCGTTTATTAAATGTGGATTATGCACTAAATATAATGTAATAAATACTGGGACATTTAATTACATTTACAAAAACTGCAATTTGTTTTTCTCTGTGTCGTTTAGAGCTGGACTTTAGCAGAATCACTAAACCAGCAGGACGCTTGTCCTGGACATTTTACAGGGGGCGCCTTACACTACGAATTCTTACATGCAGCGTGCGTTCGTTAGTTAGGACGTGAGGCGCGCATGTTTATCCGGCTTAACCTCTCTTACGAAATAACATTTCGGATAAGTGGATATTAAATCTAATATTATTTCAAAGCCCAATATAGAAACTGTAAAGCTTTTGAATAAAATTTGAACAGAGAGCTTATGGGAATACACTAGCCGATATTTACGAGTTTCCCCAGCCGGACCTTATAGGATACATGATCGCTATGCCCAAGCGTTCATATATTCCCCGCCTATTGGTCCATTTTGAAAAGGTTTCACTGGCCTGACAGCTGATTCAAACTGGTTGGTTTTCATCAGAGACACTGTACAAGTAAAGGCCTCTCTAAAATTAGGCGATCACTCGGAGCACTCCCTACAAGTGACTGAAAGATCGTCCAACTCAGCGACAGGCTCACCCTACCACTGAGGAATCGCTCATATTCCAAGGAAAAGCATCTACCGACAAGGTCCCCCATGAGCCACGTGGGAAAACACTTTCCCGGGAGACACTGCTTAAGTAAAGGTCTATCTAAAAATTAGGCGATTCCCCGGACCACTCCCCACGAGCGACCGAAAGATCGTCTAACTCAGCGTTGGTTCAACTCCGTGACAGGTTCGCCCTACCACTGAGCAGAACCTAGAGTAAACGTAGAACCTAGGTAAAAAACGCTCAAATTCTAGGGAAAAGCATCCACTGACAATGCCCCACACGGGCCATGCCGGAAAACACTTTTCCTGTAGACTCAACTCGCACTCTCAAGACAATCTCTCCGAAATCAAAGCCCGACCCTCGTCGGGAGCGAATTTTTTAAGTAAAGCCCCTCTTTAAAAATTAGGCGATTCCCAACCACTACCTACGAGTGACCGAAAGATCGCTCAACTCGCCTTGGTTCCCCCCAGTGACAGGCTCACCCCACCACTGAGCAGAACTGCTCATATTCCAGGAAAAAGCGCCCACCAACATGGCCCCTCATGGATCACGCCGGAGACTTTCCCTGGAGACTCAAAATGCTCGCTCAGGAAAAATCCTCCAAAATCTTAAGCCCCTCAGTGGGACATTGTATAAGTAAAGGTCTGTCTCTAAAAATTAGGCGATCTCCCGGACTACTACTTACGAGTTACCGAAAGATCGTCCAACTCAGTGACAAGTTCTTCGTACCACTGAGCAGAACAGCTCATATTCCAGAGGAAAAGCATCCACCGAAAAAGCCCCTCACTGGCACGCCAAAAAACATCCTCCACAGAGACTCAAAATGATCTCTGAAGGCAATCTAATCCCTCCTCACCGGGAACCAGATTCAGAAGAAACCTAAGAGAGCAAAAACTTTCAGTACTAAGGAACTTCAAAACATCGGAGAGGTGTATTTTTCTTAAGCGAACTCCCCGTCAGTGAGTAAAAGTATATACTAAAATAAAGAGTCAAAAGACTTCACTTCGGATATGCACATTTATAAAAAATAAGTGGACATTAAATCCAACATTATTTCAAAGCAGAATATAGAAACTATAAAAGTTTCGTGTGAAATTTGACCAGAGAGCTTACAGGAATACACTCGCCGATATTTACGAGTTTCCCTAGCCGGACTTTACAGGAGAGATGAACGCTATGGACAAGCGTCTATATATTCCCCTCCTACACGTCTCTGACGAAAACTAACAAGTTTGAAACAGCTGTGAGGCCAGTGAATCTTTTCAAAATTGACCAATAGGAGGGGAATGTATGGACGCTCGGGCATAGCGATTATCTCTGCTATGAGGTCTGGCTAGAGAAACTCGTAAATATCAGGGAGTGTATTCCAATGAGCTCTCTCATCAAAATTTCATACGAAGCTTTCATAGTTTCTATATTCGGCTTTGAAATAACATTGGATTTAATATCCACTTAATTTTTATAAATTTGCATCGCAGAGAATTTTGGCTCTTTCTTTTAGTAAATAGTTTTAAGCACCCGAGAGTTCGCTTACGAAAAATACACTTCTCTGATGTTTCAAGTTCCTTAGTACTGAGAGTTTTTGCTCTCTTAAGGATTCTTCTCGAATTTCGGCTGGTTTCTATTGATAGAGCGATTTGAGTCTTGAGTCTCTGGGGAAAGTGTTTTCCGGTGTGGCCTATGTGGTGCCTTGCCGGTTGGTGCTTTTCCCTGAAATATGAGCGGTTCAGCTCTGTGGTATGGTGAGCGACCAACGCTGAGTTGGACGATCCTTTGGTCACTCGTTTTGAGTGGTTTGGGGGATCGCCTAATCTTTAGAAAGAACCTAAACAGCATTCGCTGACGAAAACCAACAAGTTTGAAACAGCTGTCAGGCCAGTGAAACTTTTTTAAAATGGACCAATAGGAGGGGAATATATGGACGCTTGGGATTAGGGATCATCTCTCCAATAAGATGACCTCTCCCCTGCTAGGGAAACTTGTGAATATCGGTAAGTGTATTCTTGTAAGCTATCCGGTCAAATTTCATACGAAAAAACTTTTATACTTTCTTTCTATATTCGGCTTTGAAATGATGTTGGATTTAATATCCACTTAATTTTTGTAAATTTGCATAGCCGAAGAGAAGCCTTTTGGCTCTTTATTTTAGTAAAAACATTTTGGCATTTTTGTGGAGCAGACCTCACGCGTTGTTTGTATATAAATCATCGATCTGTTGATTTCTAAACACGTAGTGAATGTGTTGTTAATTCTCACTGAGGTAAGTAGATTCGAAATTTAACCTAAGCTTTTACAAATCAACGAAAATTTTATGCATTTCTTTAAGCATTTATTTTCACTTTTTATTTACATTTATTTTTATGTCTTACTGAATTTTTTGTTCAATAGATTTTTTCTTCAGAATAAATTTGAGCATAATTGAGATGAAGAAATTATCCCGAGCTTCAAATAAAATAAAAAATAAAAAATAACTTGAAAAAGTGAAGCAAATAAGGCAGCTAACGAAATTTCTCAAAATGTCACAAGGTTTATCGACGTACCTCTTAGATAAATTAAAAGATAAAAATGTAGATATTAAAAATTTGCGGAGACAAGAGGATACGATGACGGGCGAATCTGACAGGAAAACACATAGGTATTCAGAGACACTTCTCGAATATTAACCCTCGAGCACTCTTTGTCCCGTGTCCTTCAGACATACATTAAATTTGGTGATCGCTGATGCTGCTCAGGTAAATAATGAAACAGTGATTTTTTTAGCGCTATACAAGAAATTTATAATTTCTTTAGTGCTCTGGCTAAAGAGCCCTTCGGTTATAACCTTCTCATTTGCATAGCATGGGAAGCGAGCATTGACACACTTCGTTCGCTTAGATATAGTATGGAAGTTTTAGATTCTTTTGTGAAAATTTATTATAATATTCAAATTGACGCTAATAATACAAAATATGAAGCAAAAACATTAGCTTTGAAAATTAAAGATTATGGATATTTGTGTTCATTTATAATCTGATATGAAATTTGTGCAGGATCAATGTAATAAGTAAAATGGCCTGGTTGCCCGAGTGGTTAGCGTATCCACTGTCCAGCCAAAAGACTGCTGGTTAGAATCCAACCATTGGCATGGATGTTTGTCATTGTGTGCGAAAATACTAGTGGTGATAGCCAGTAGATGGCGATTTTGTAGATGATGATGGTGATGGTAATTGCAATTCGCTGCAGTTGGTGGATTAAGTGGTGGAGACGGAGAGTTGTGGAGTGAGTGCCCTCCCTAGATGAATCTTTAGATCCATTGGAGGTGTCACGGAATAAAAAAAAATCCAAACACAAATTTAACTGAATCTATAAACGCGTTAAATAATGTAATCGATTTTATTGAAGAATTTATAATAATAATAATAACAATAATAATGAGCTAATGCCTTTTATTTCCTTATAGGAAGTAAGCGAGCCCCTAAACTCTATCTAGCTTTTTGGAGACTGAGTGGGCAGTTCAATCTCCGCCGGTAGCCAATCAGAGATAGCTAGCCCATGTCTGTCACTAATTACAGAAGAAATTAAATCTGAAGAAAATTTAATCTTGTAGTTGAATCGGAAAAAGAGTTTGCATAACATTAAAAAATTTCTCCCGAGTACAAAAAGCAGCATATTACGCATCGTAAGTAAAGATTGTTCTGTTATGAAAGTTCGGACGAAGCGCCAGTAGATCTGAAATCTAACTTTAAAATTACATTGTTTCTTTCAATTTGGACACTATTAATTTTTTGGCTGAAAGGTTTGATGATTTGACAAGTCACTTTTAACATATTCAGGTTTTATCCAGATTCAAGGCAATTTCTAATATTTATGAGGACACTTAACAAGGAACTGTGATAATTTACAAGTTGCACTGATCGAAGGTAAAGAAAAGGATATTGGTGCCACCCAGTTACATAATGACATATAAACATAATGATTATTTGTTTAATATGTTTAATTGTTTAATGATTAATGATAATTATTTTTGATATATATATATATACAGTATATGTAAAGGGTGTCCCAAAATTCACGCAAGATTTAAATTTAGCGCCATTTGTATGGTAAAGTGTTGCCAATGAGAGAAAAAAAACAGCGTGACAGCTGACAGTTCAGGGTTATTAAAAACGGAGCGCTACACAAAAGAACAACGCATTTTCATTGTTGAGCAACATTTTAAAAATAATGAAGGTTTGGCAGCTACAGTTCGCAATTTTCGTACAAAATATGGTCGGTATAGTGATTTAACTTCACCAACTGTGAAACGATTAATAAAAAAATTCAAGGAAAATGGATCAATTATTGATCTTATACACTCTGGCCGTCCTTCAACAAGTCGTTCAACAGAAAACATCAAAGCAGTTCTTGAGAGTGTTGCTGAGAGTCCAGGAACATAATTCGGCACCGTGGTCTTGGTCATTTCGAGAAGCTCTCTACAGCGTATTCTCACGAAAGATTTGCATCTTTATGCTTACAAAGTTCAATTGACTCAAGAACTGAAGCCTACTGACCACACTCTCTTCGCTGTGTATGGTCAGTAGGCTTCAGTGAATGGATTATGGAACAACAACAAGTGGATGCTTATTTTTCGAAAAAAATCATCTTCAGCGATGAGGCTCATTTTCATCTTGATGGCTTCGTTAATCGACAAAATTGTCGCATATGGGATTCAAAAAATCCACGAGTGATTGTTAAGAAACAAATACATCCACAATGTGTCACTGTTTGGTGCGGATTTTGGGCTTGAGGCATCATCGGTCCATTCTTCTTCAAAAATGCGGCTGGTAAGGTAATAACAGTTAATGGTGCTCTCTATCGCGACATGATAATCCAGTTTTTTGTGCCTAAATTGCAAGATATGGATGTGGATGACATGTGGTTTTAACAAGACGGTGCCACATGCCATACAGCCCGAGAAACAATTCAATTACTGCATGAATCATTTCCTGGTCGCGTAATTTCCCGTTTTGGTGATGAGAATTGGCCGCCCAGATCATGTGACTTAACGGCGTTGGATTTTTTTCTTTGGCGTTTTTTGAAGTCTAAGGTTTATGCCAACAAGCTTACGACCACCGACGCCTTGAAGGAGGAAATTGAGCACTGTATCAACGAAATTCAGCCACATTTATGCAAAAGGTCATAAAAAATTTCGACAAAAGAGTGCATATGTGCCAGCAAAGCCGCGGAGGCCATTTACCCGATATGCTATTCCATGCATAACCTTATATTGTATACTTTATGAATCAATAAGAAATTACAATTTTTAATTAAAAACCTGTGTTTTCTATCAAAATTACTTCTTGCGTGAATTTTGGGATACCCTGTATATATATATATATATATATATATATATATATATATATATATATATATATATATATATAATCGAATATTATAATTCGAATATTTTTGCCACTTCCACTTTCAGTAGTAAGTGGCAAACGATCATTTTCCAGACTGAAAGCAATTAAAACATATCTAATATCTAGTATTTCACTGAAAAGACTGGTTGGACTATTAATGGTAGCAATAGTAGGTGACATATACCAGAAACTAGAAACAAGTAAAATTTTGAATGAATTTGCTTCCATAAAATCAAGAAAAGCAAACTTTTAAATCATTTAATTGTTTTCACATATTGGTTTTTCCATTAAAAATTAAATGATTCTTGTCATTGTGCAATTTTTCTAGTTTGTACATCTCTAGATATAATAGCTCATAGCCAGTAATTGGCAACTGTATTAATTCTAGTGCATGTGCTTTTTTGTATACTTTGCAATTTCTGCTGTGTTTTTAATATATGTATTTTTGAAAGTGTACAATTTTATATTAAAATATGTGTTTTGAATTTTTAAGCTTTAAATTTTAAGTATATTTTTAGAAAAAGTAAGGGGGCGCTCAATTTAAATTTGCATCAGGCCACCAGGACCCCTAGATCCGGCACTGTCTAGAGGGCATGCTTAACCAAACCTTGGAAAAAATAAACGGGTTCAACGTCAATGGTTATAACCTTAATAACATAAAATATGCAGACCACATTGTAATGATAACGGACACAAAAGAAAAAATGGCGAACATAGTCATCAAACTAAAGAATACAGCATGAGAAAACAAAAATCTTGGTAACTGGAAAAATTGAAGAAAAAGAAAACTTCTTCAATGGATCAACAATTCAATTGGTAAAACTCTACTATTTAGGAAAAGTAATATCATAACACACTTAGATACCATGACCATTATTAAACATAGAATATCGACGGAATGGTCATCATTTAAACTGGGTGTCGACAACTGGGCCACGGACAACTGGGCGCTTGCCAAGTGGGAAACGATTAATTGCGGGCGACCGTCATCTGGGCGACAGAAATTTTTTTTTTTTTGCACGCTTAGCAGGCATACGATTTGGTGGATTTTTTATTTATTTATTTTTTTGTAAATATTGGTAAACTATATATAAATATAAAAAAGTTTCACTATTGATATAATTAAGAATTTTTTCAGTACTATTTTTCACTTGTTGGGACACAAATAAAAGATTCATAATAATAATTGTACTTAGCAATTTGTTTCATTTGACAGATTATCAATAGTTTAAACTTTTTATTTAAATTAATTTAGATGTTATATATACAATTTGCTTCACGTTACTTATAAATATGCCAAGTGTTAAAAAAACAATAGTCCAAAAAATTAGTATACGATTAAGATTATAAATTTTGAATGCATACCTTTTATTTACTTACAGTTGTTCTTTGCACGTTGTAACTGTAATGTTGACACAAATATTGGAAGCGATGTAATAAAAAATAACTGGCATTGATTGTTTAATAAACGTCAAAATATCTTGCGAATGCTTATTGAACTAAATAACCTCACAAAATGCACAATTTTCCCATAGAAGAGACCTTACAATGAAGCTTAGAAATACTTCTAATTTTTGAAAATGAGTCGCTTATTTTAGATTCACGGTAAATTCTTCAAAAACGAATTCTTCGAAAATAAATTTTTCGAAAGCAAACGATAAGGAAAATGTAATAGAATATTTAACTTTTGTTAAATATTCTATTATATTATAGCATGTTACATATATATATTAAGAATATATATATATATGTAACATGCGCCCACTTGACCATCGTCCAGTTGTCCGTCGCCTAGTTGACCATGTTCAGGCTATTTTGCCTATTATTCATAAGGAATACTCCTTGTGTTACCATCATTGGCTTTTTTTTACCTCAAATAGGTTATGTTTTAATCTATTTAGAATAAAAAAAAGCCAATGATGGTAATGCAAGTGGTATTCCTTATGAAAAATAACCATAAGGATTAAAATTATTAATTTTATTGATGATGGTATATCGAACACGGAGATACACTTCAGGTAAATTTTCCTCGTACTATAGTTGTTACATTTGCTTAAAACAGCTGTTCTCATACTTTTTTGTCTGGCAGCACACTAAAAATCAATAAATAAATTTCACGGCACCCCTAGTATTATTTGCTTTTTATGGAGAGTAAAGTGCCGATTAATTCATTCTGAAAGACTCGCATATATAACCCATAAATAAATTGATATTACAGATACTAAAGATATGAAGGAAAGCGTGTTTAAAAGAAAACAGATTTTATTTAAACTAAATTGGTTTATTTTCAAACAACCCAAAAACATACAAAACAAAAGCTATTAAAAAGGTTCAGATAATAAAATATGAACTTAATGTGAAATATGTGCCTGGTGTTGTTTGCATATTTCTTTGGCATTAGGCCTTGTGTTTGAGAGACATATTCTCATCTCATTTTCAAGGGCCTTTAGTCTTTCTCTCTTCTTTGTTTTAATATTCACGAGTGCAGAAAAACCCAGTTCACACAAATAAGATGCAGAAAATTGCAATAAGATGTTAAGTGCTTTGAATCCCATATTGGGGTCCTTCATAGTTGTTATACAAAATGAATTCAGACACATTTCTGAATGCTTCAATCTCAACGTACGATCGTCACTTATATCAATTAATTCTTCGGCTTCTATAAGATTTAACTCACTCATTGCTGATGTTGACTCTACAAATGGATTTCGAATCCAATCGTATAAATTGACTGAAATGTCTGGAAAACAATGGTCAATTTTTTTCTTCTAACGATGTTAAATGACTGTAAATAAGCTTTTGCAGATCAGTGTTCTTACATTTTCTGAAGGCAACTTTAAGGAACATTTCTACATTGTTGGTGCTTAATTTTATCTTCCACATTTTTAGTTTATCTTTAAAAGCTTTAATTTTATCTGTAGATGTCAATATATTCTCATCTCTTCCTTGCATGTTGGAGTTCAGCTTGTTCAGATGATCGAGTATGTCTGTTAAACAGGCTAGTTTGGAACACCAAAAATCATCTTGTAATAATTTATAAAATTCTGGTTTGTCTTCATTTTGGAAAAACATTAATATTTCTTCTTTAAGTTCAAAAAAGCGACCCAATACGCGGCCTTTAGAAAGCCATCTTACTTCGGTATGAAGAAGAAGAAGATTCTCGTAATGAGATTGCATCTCTTCACATAGTCCTGCAAATATTCTAGATTTTAATGGTCTGGCATTGATATAATTAACCATCTGAATGATTTCTTCTAATACACTTTTTAATTCCAGGCCTATTGTCTTTGCCACCAATGATTCATGATAAATGAAGCAATGAGTCATTAATGTTCTCATTTTCTTTTCTAGCAAAGGAAACAAACTCTTTTATAATTCCAACCATACAAGTTGCACCATCTGTACATATACCCACACAAGTTCTTTATTTCTTCTTCTGAGGCAGAAGAAGAAATAAAGTTGCTCAAAAATTGTTCTCACAATTGCTGAACAGGCCATGCGAATCAAGGTTTCGCCGATAGTATGAGGCTTCATTTCCTTCGCAATTATTTCAGCGACTAAATAACTCGCTTCTTGAACTCGGTCGGAAATTGTAAACTTTCTTACAATACTTTTACCTTGTTTTTCTTGTAATCTTATTAACTCCTTGAAATATTCAGGATTTTTATTCGACAAGTTGTCATGTTTTGTGGAGAAATGTCGGAATAATTTGCTAGGAATCATAGCCTCATTTGATAGAACCAAACCACACAAAATACACTTAGGTCTCTGGGAATTAATTTATCACCACACCACGTAAATCCCATTTTTAGATAGCTCTCTTGATATAAACGAGTTTTTACATTCTTTTTCATTGATTGTTCCCTTTTTACATGAACTTATTCTTTCTGTTTCTGTTGTTTCATTAGTGCTTTATTGTTGCTGAATGTTAAAAATAGTCAAATCTTCATTAATGCAAGTATCAGTTTTTGATAATTTATTAGTGCGAATTGGTTCGTTAGCTTTGCTACAAGTAGACATTTTCTTGATCGTCAGAATCTTCACTTCTTTTTTTAAGGAAAAATTATTCATGATTTTGAAGGGCATATGTAACTTTAATATTTTATTTTAAAATTTATTTCAAGTAAATAATTTTTTTTCCGAATGGAAAAAGGAAAAACATTTGTTTACGATGTCTCCCGTTATAGTTGGAATATATAACAATAAGAAAAACCTCTACTCACTGAATTTAACGACTTTAATATCGTACTTCGTTTATTCTCACCGTGACAAAAGACTCATGATTTTTGTTTAGGGGAAATGATCATGTATGATCATGATCTTGTCACACTGAACAGAGAAATACTAAAACAGACAACAGGACAACTAACCATTCATTAGTTCATTTTCCCCGGTATTTATGTGCCGTCACATATCTAGTTACTACGACACGCTAACACGCGTTGATCTAATGAAATCCCAGGATATAATATAAGAGTCATCATCATCATCATACGTATCAAGGATTTAGGCCTAGCATGGCCTGTTCCGGTCTTAGAAGTCATCGTTGAATCGTTTAAGAGGACGTCCTGGTTTTCTTTTTCCTAATGGCTTGTACTTTAAGACTTGTTTTGGTAATCTTTCTGTTTTCATTCTTTGAACATATTCCATCCATTTATGTTTATATTTTTTAATTTTTTCTATTACTGGTTCTTGGTTTAATTCTTTCATAATATCTCCGTTTCTTTTGTGATCAAATAGGGTATACTTTGCAGTTTTTGTCATAAACTTCATTTCTGCTGTTGTTAATCTTTGTTTGTCTTTTTGTTTTATTGTCCAGATTTCGCTTCCATACAATAAGACCGGTAAGGCTAATGTATTGTATACTTTTAGCCTGGTTTGTTTTTGAACTAGGTTTGGTTTAAATATAGAATTAATTTCACCTGTTATTTTTAAATATTTTGCAATTTTTACGTTTATATCTTTTTCATTTTCATATGTGATCATACATCCTAGGTAGTTAAATGAATTCACCTGTTCTAAGATCTTGTTATCTATTACAATTTTAGTTCTTGTTGGATCTTGTCCTTTAAAGGCCATAGTTTTTGATTTTTCTCTTGATATTATCATACCATAATCTTTGGATATCTCATTTAGATTTAAAATAGCTTTCTGTAAGTTATCTTCAGAATTCGTAATTATTATTTGGTCGTCTGCAAAGAGGAGAGTGTTTAAGTTAACTGTAGGTGAAAGTTTAATTCCTTGAATGTAAATTTTTACTCCATTTTATTATTATTTCATTTAAGTAGATATTAAAAAAAGTTGCTGAGAGGGGACATCCCTGTCGGACCTCTTGGTTTATCTCTCTTGTATATGATAGCTCGTGATTTAATCTTATTTGTATTTGATTATTTTCATATATACTTGTGATAGCTTTTAGGATATTATTTGGTATTTGTTTTTCTTTTAATATGTTAAATAATGTTTCTTTTAACTTTGTCAAATGCTTTTTCAAAGTCAATAAATGCAATATGTGTTTCTAAATTATATTCTCTTCTTTTCTCTATTATTAAATCCATTTTAAATTATTTTCTGTATTCTAAATCCATTCTGTACCTCTAGAATAAAGTTTTCGGAATATTTCATTAGTTTGTTATTTAAGATTCTGCTATATATTTTGTAACAGGAATTTAGTATACTGATACCTCTATAGTTTTTAGGGTCATCTCTATTACCTTTCTTAAAGATAGGAATCCCAATTGCTTTTTCCCATTCTATTGGGGAGATACCAGTTGAGTAAATTTTATTTAAAAATAATAAGTCTTTCTTTGAATCTTGTTCCCGCCTATTTATATAGTTCTGAATCTAGCTTATCTTCTCCAGGTGATTTTCCGTTTCTTGTTTCTTTCAGGCTGATTTCTAATTCTTCTTCAGTTATTTTCTTTTCATTTTCGTTAATTGTTTGCCAGTTGTCTTTTTTAAAATATTTGTCTGTCCACAGTTCTGTGTAGTAATTTAGAAATTCTTCTAATTTCAATTCAGTGTTTAATTTTATGTTTTCTTTGGTATCTGCATTTAGGTGTTTCAAAATCTTATATACATTGGGTCTTATTTTATATAAATCGTGTTCTAAATTAGAAACAAATTTATTCCATGATTCTCTATGTCTTTTTCTGACTTCTCTTTTAGCTATGGCTCTTCTTTTATATTCTATTTCATCTTCTAATCTTTTACTGCTTAACCATTTGTGATAGGCTTCTTTTTTCTTTTTGATTATTTCTTTGATTGTATCATCCCAGATCTTCAGTTTTTTTTCTTTTATTGAATTTTTTTGGTCTTTCCTAAGCTTTAATTTGCTGCTGCATTTAGTATCGTTTTTATATTAAGCCATTCTATTTCTATTTCTTCATTTTGTTTTATTTTATCTATATATTGGTTAATTCTTTGTTCATATAGCCATTGTACATTTGTGTCATTCAATAGTCTAGTTTTATAAACAAATGTTTCAATTTATCGTTCTGTTCTTGTTATTTGTAGCTATTTAGGTGATCTTAATTTTATTTTAACAAGGAAGTGGTCACTGCTTATTTCATATCCTCTGTGAACTCTAACATCTAGTGAAAATTTTGATGTCTTTTCATTTAATATGAAGTAATCTAATATTGATTTCCATCCTCTTGCTGCCCAAGTATATTTATGTATGTCTTTATGTTTACAGAAGGAATTCATTATTTTTAGGTTATTATAAACTACAAAGTCAATCAATTTTTTACCATTTCTGTTTAGAGTGTGTTCTCCATGTATTCCTATATTATTATTAATTTTCTTGTTTCCAATTCTTGCATTTAAGTCTCCTGCTAAAATTATGTAATCATTTTTATTTATTTTATTATATATGTTTTGTAGCTGATTATAAAAATCAATATTATCCTGTTCTGTGGTATATAAACCAATTATTGTCAAATAGCCTCTATCTATTTTTATTCTAGCTTCTATTATTCTTTCATTCCATAATTTATAATGTTTTAACTGTTTTGAAAGGGAGTTATGAATCCAAATCATGACTCCTGTTTGTGCTCTTTGGTCTCTGCCGACTCCACTGTATATCACATTAAAATTTTCAGTTCTCATAGTTCCTTTTAATTTCTTTTTTTGTTTCAGTGATTACATAAGAGTTTGTTTCAGTGATAATATAAGAGTGATACAAAAAATGATAATTTTTATATACGCTTCATCCATTAAAATCAAAATATATAATTTTTTTGTTTTTGATATAGTTATTTGTGGCAATTGAATATTTTGCTTTTTTCAAATAAACGATTCAAAATTTCGCAGCATACTTGCGGCACCCTAGGGGCCGCGTCCCCCAGTTTGAGAACCATTGGCTTAAAACAAAGTATTTAGTGATGTGAAAAGCATTACACCGTTTAATATTACAATTGTCCGTAAATGTGACGTACTGCTGAAATAGAAAAACTTTCGGAGAAATTTATTCTGAATTTGTCGTTTGCATAATTCACGTAAATAAATTTTACCTACTTTATTTACGCACATGCTATATATGGCTTCTTAAAGCATTACAAGCATCAACTTGTTTGGAAGAGGGGGGGGGGGAGCACTATTCCCTGTACGATGGTAGTCTGGAACATAACGCCTTGTATGACCATGGGTATGCCTATATATATTTTCCAAACAAATAACTTTACGTACCGCTAGGAGGTGCATGAACTATCCATTCATCATGCCGGGATATATTTTATGATATATATTTCATTGAAATTTTTGTTATCGGAAGGTATGTTTTAATGCTTGAGTTGTCAGTTTTCGTAAAACCTTGAAAATAATAGTATTGTACAGTTTTCTCGAGGTTTACTGCTTGTTTGCCTATGTTTATGACTGCAATAGCTGTATGAGTTAAACTTATTGTTTAGTTCGAACTTTCTGGCATGATTCACGCTTAAAACTGTCATTCTACAAACAGTCGAATGTAAGTTTGCATGCGAGCCGTGTCAAGCGTATAATAATGAGCTCATTAGGCGCTTTATGTGTGTATTGTTTTTGTAATATCGGAGTCGGGGTAAGTTTTGAGATGATCGGAGATTATTATTTACTTGACACCTTCAACAAGCTCAAGGATTCATCGCTGGAAGGCACTTTCCACCCCAACTCACCGCTGCATTACTTAATCCTCTTATTACCACACCGCACTGCATTAGGCTTTTATGATTTCTGTGATAAAGATTATGTTTTTGAACTTGCTGAAACATCCACAATGACAAAGTGTTTTAGCAAAGGACATTTGAAGTGAATCCCCCCCCCCTCCTCCCACATTGGTAATACTTCTATCTGGTATTAAAACAGAGTAGCTCTAATTCTCATAATATTTGTTAACTTTACTTTTGGACCACATATACATGTAATTTTCAGAAAAGGGCAAATATTTCACCATCTAAAATATTTTTAAATTGCATTCCAAACTCTTAGTGCATGTAAAAAAAATAAATAAATAAATAAATGCAAATAGCATAGTTAAGCATGAAGGAAGAAAATAACAATGTAGTGTTTTCTGGAATTGTGTAATTATTATTATTATTACATGATACCTCCAGGGAGTCCAAAGAACTCATCGAGGGAGGGCACCTACTCTACAACTTGGTCTCCACCACTCAAATCCACCAGCTACAACGAACCAAAACTACCATCCTTATCTACACCAATGGCATCGACTGCTCACCATCACCACTGGTATTTCCACAATCACAAACATCCATTCCCATGGCAGGATTTCAACCCACAGCCTTTTGGCTGGAGAACAGATATGCTAACCACTTGGCCAACCAGGCCGGCAACATAACAGGTATCCATTGCAATCTCATCTCACCGAGCCTAGCATGACGTATAACACGCCTGTAGAAAATAAAGCAAGCATAATTTTTCAAATGAATTTTTTAAAACACCTGAAAGCAAACTTGATCATTCAAGATCTAATAATTATGACTTAAACTAATTTTATTATTTCTGGTGACCCTTATTTGAAAATCAATGTAACAGGTTTTCCTGTTAGAGCTAAAACTAGTAAAACATTTCATATTATAACAGCTGTGAAATGGATATATGTAATTACCATTCGTCTATCAAGCAGTGATTGTAACTTGCAGAAAGTGGTGGGCCCTTTATATATATACAAACATTATGAAATATCATTTTTCCACAGATGAATAAAGAAATATAGACAAAACAGGATACATAGCAGATTGTTTTAAGATTCAAATGTACTAGTATCAAATTATCTGGTATTTTCATGCAGAACACTTTGAGGTTATGTAACTCAGAAAGAAAGTATGTAACAAAGAAAGAGAACAATAATGATGTTCTCTTTCTTTGGAAAGACAACAGTTTAAATCCTTAAGAGAACCTTTTAAAGGCTTTTCTATTTAAAGTGAGTTAATTGAAATAAAGTAATATTAAATTTGATTGATAAACTTACAAAACTGCTTTTCTTTTCAGTTCCTTCTTTGATACTATTTTTTAATCTTTTAATCATTTTGGCTGGTATGCTTCTTTATTACTCTCACTACTCTCTCTTGTGGTTTTCAAACTTTTCAACTCTCTATTAGCATTGTTGAAAATTACTTGGAAACGTTCATTCAATATATATTCATTCAATATTTAGAAAGACTTCATTTGAATCTTTTTTTTGAAAAAAAGTTTTTCTCTATTTTCTGCAATAACATGTTTTTTTTTTTTAATATAAATCGCATTGTGAAGGGCTACATTAGTATTGGTACCATGGATAAATAGTTCAGTTAGATAATTTAGAAAAACTGTTTTTTAAATAAAACTGTTTTTATGCAAATTTAGGCTTTCAATAAACTGGTGGTCTCACACCAACTGATAAAATTAATTTCTTACCTAGAGACATTTGCAAAACAGCCATGCTTACTGTGAGATTTGAACCCACAGCCTGTTTGTTTGTTTGAGAGTGGATGTACTAACTATTTAGCCAACTGAAAGGGAGGTAATAATATTTTGGACTTCGCTAATATGAGCATTTTTAATCATTTATTATTTTGATCCTTCATCATTGATTTGGGAAGTGACAATGCAAGTAAAGTAGTGATGTATGTGAAACTATAAAGCAAGTTATTGTGATAAATTGCAAAGATAGCTGTACCTCTGCCATGATATGAGAACCTACATGGTAGAGGAATGGTCAAAAGGTGTTTGAAGAAAGCTGTAACTTACTGCATTCCCAGAGTCAGGAGAATTTATTGCATGAGCATGAATAGGATGAAAAAAACATTCAAGTATGAGCCAGATAAGAGGAATGTTACAGAACTTACATGATATGAAATGTGATGAGCAATATAAAGAACAGGCTAAATGAGTGACAACTTTGGTGAGAAAGGTAAGATCAAACTAAAAAGAAGTTTTCCAAACCGATTAAAGGAAATGAGAGAATTCTTTTGCTATGTGGTAAGAAAAATAATTGTCATCTGCACTGGAAATAGTCAAGTTATCACTTTAGTAAGATATCTAAATACCATTATCCCTTTTGAAGTTCACATTAATCTAAATGAAAAGGTAAGAACTCATATTTGTAAATTTAGGAACACAAAAACACACGTGTTGAACAGGTTATTTTATTAATTACTAATAAAATAAAACTTGAGGTTTCAACCTCTATATCGAGGTCATCATCGGAAGAATACAACTGTATAAGGAACCAAGCTACATGCTCATGCCCTGTATACCAGTAGACTATGTATAATAAAATAATCTGTTCAACACGTGTGTTTTTGTGTCCCTAAATTTACAAATATGAGTGCTGATCACCGTGTAACCTCAAAAGAAAGAAAAGGTAAGAAGTTGAGGTACTAAAAATATAAGAGCACTTGATGTAGACACAGGAGTGAGTTTGGATGAGATAATCATTCTGTATGTTAACGAAATGTGCTAGAGAATAGATATGTCCAGAACCTAGTTAATTCTCATCATAGTTCCTAATGAGTGGAATAAGGTAATCTAAATTAGGCTTGTAACATGGATTGTAACCATATCCACTGTCCAGCCAACAGTATGCAAGTTTGAATCTCACTGTAAGCATTAATGTTAATGAATATCTTTAACTGGTAAATGAATTTCATTGCCACTTGTGACACAATTATCATTAGTGCTCACTGGAGACCTGAAGTGTCTTGATAAACAGTTCCATATTTTGTTACTAGTGTGGGATTTCCAGATTATCCAACCACTAGCTCATCCATTGTACTGATGTGTTACAGGCTTATAACCTTTTGTGAGATTTTCAATTAAAAAAAATCAACTTTACAGTGAAAAGTATTACTTTAATGGACATATATACCACATTCCGTATATAGGAGAAACATGGGGAAAATACAGTATAACAGAAATTAAAAAAAAAATTACAAGTACTTGAAAATAGTTGACTAAGAAATCTGGGTTGTGAGAATAATAGATCTGAGATGTATTAATTTGTGATAGCTCATATTGATTGAATGGATTTGCAAAAGTGAATGACTCCTGGCAAGATGCTATGAGATAGGATGATTCTTCTCATTCATAGTATGATCCATCTTTTGATAGACTGAGTTGCTGATTTAATAGTACCAGCAAAAAGGAGAAGAGGAAGTCCAAGAAACATTTGTGGAAGATAGCAGAAGAATGCCAGCTATTTCTCTAGTTTGAAGAAATAAATATTATAGAAATAATACAAAACAGAATTCTAAATTTTCTTGGGAACGTGTGCCACTTAGTATTGTGTTAAGCAAATGTTTAGATCAGTTAACAATCTGTTGCTTGTAGATTGACCTAAATACAATCATCTGGTTTGTCTTGGCCTCACATAATTATAACCTTAGTTAATTGGTCCATGAATAAGTTAACATGTGGTTTAACTATTGGAACACTTTGTAAATGTGTGCTATGTTAAATGGCTGACAAGTTAGTATTCCAACTTGACAGAATAGATAATTAGAGATCACCATACATTTGAAGAAACATTTTTTTTTTGTTATGAAGAGTAGTACTAGGAATGCTTTGATAAAAATCTTGGCATGACATATTTGGAGAATTGTTAGTGCTGTTTTCTTGAAGTTGGTATCTTAACTGGCATTTTGGTATTTTAAGATTTTCAAGTTTTTTTTTTTTTTTTGCTGAAAGAGGTCCAACATTGACAAATAGCAGAAGAGTTTAGCACCATTTTTCACAAAAATTTATTGTGAAAAATCAGGTTTACCTCTGCTTTTATGGGATTTACTGAATTTGAGAAAGATCAACTAGCTGATAAACTCCTTCTATAAAATAGAAAACTGCTGTCAGAGAAGAATGCAGCAAGCAGAGGCATTTAGTTAATTAAATTTACCAGGAAATTATATTTTTGTTTAATCCTTTTTCCAAGTGTAAGCAAACGAAGTTAGCATATGAAGTATCTTCACAACTAAGCTGCTTGTGTGTGTGTGTGTGTATGTGTATATATATGTGTGTGTGTATATATATATATATATATATATATATAGAGAGAGAGAGAGAGAGAGAGAGAGGCTGATGACTTCAGTTACTTTAGTATCTCATAATGCAAAGCATATATCCTTTTGGATGTATATAATGGTATGCATTATGGAAGGGATCAGTATTCAGACTAGTTTTGACTTTTTAAGATCTCATCAGTGGTAGCCAGACCCAAAAGAGATAAAGGTTGAAGTAAAGTAGAAATCATATTTCTCATATACAAGTAGTGAAAATCTGTATCTCACCTTATTAAAATGCTCTGGATTTAGAGATAGATGTAGGAAGTAGTTTTTTCACTTGGTGACAAATTAAATTAAATTTAACTTGCCAAGAAATTATATGAGTCCATATGTAGATTATGCAAAAGGAATGATGTAGGATTTGTTGGTCTGTGTTTGACAGAAAGAAGGATTTGTACAATGCTGATTGACTGCATCTAAATGGTTGTGGTGTTAGGTGTCTGGAGAGAGCTGAGCTTGCTGAAGTGCACATTCAGGGAAACATAGGCAATTAGAGTGGAAGCAAGTGAGTTTGTGTGTGAAGGCATCCATGAAGTGAGTGAATGTGAGAATAACCAAGTGAGGAATCTAGTCTCTCAAGCAAAAATGTTGAATAGGACAGTCAATATAGAAAGTAAAGGTAGGTGAAAGAGCCTAAAGGGATGCTTCAGTTTCTATCTACTAACCTTGCCAAAAGTTATAGACATTAGTGAGACTTGACTAACAGCAAATGATATAGTTACAGTTATAATATGTCAAGAGTTTAGTATTTTCATGGGAGAGAGAGAGAAGACTGTATAGGAGAGGGATACTGCTGATGATAGTAGATGAATTGCAGCCAAAAAAAAATAGATAGGTGGAGGGTGTGAGATTAAGGCTAGTAAGACAAAATATGTTGTTGCTATAGGCCAGGGAGTGCCAAAGATGATCTGGAAGACATGCCTCGGTTAGAGTACAATGAGTACAGATCAAGTAATTATTATGGGGGGGGGGGGGGAACTACAACTATGGAAATATAAACTGGAAGATGAATGATCACATGGTAGGATGGAAATAGAATTTATACACCTACTAAGAGATAATAATTTGGAAGAAGCTTAAATGTCATGGCTTAAAACATTGCAGGGTAAGGATGTTAATAATGCATTGGATATAGTTAAGGGTCATCTAGAGGAAGCAGTATTAAATTGTATACCTAATTTAAGGAGGGTTAATCGGGTAGGAGTTAGATGAATAATATCATTAAGCATGAGCTGCAGAAGAAGAAAATGCTGTGGAGGGTATAAAGAGAAAGGCGACCAGCAAACTCATGAACAATACAAGGCTTGGTCAAGAAATGTGACCAGCATGGCAAGAAAGGCAAAATCACATGAGAGTAATGTAACCAAGCAGGCTGAAAGAAATTCCAAAGACTTTTTTTTTCTTAAGTCGCAAGTAAGAGGAACAATGACTATGGAAGATTAACCTTAATGAGTGTTGATGGTCACGAGGAGACAGAAACAGATAAAATAGTTGAGTTACTGAGTGACCACTTTGCAAGGGTATATCATCCTAGTGAGGTTAACTCTTTTAACATATGTCACAGACACTGATGTGGGAACAGAGGTGGATGAATTGGAGGTTCTTAGGATATTACAAAATCTCAATGTAAATACAGCTGTGAGATTAGATGACTAGTGGTGTGCTGCAAAGTTCAGTGCTGGGAATATTGCTGTGTAATTCTTACATAAATGATATAGGAAATAACCTGAAAGGAAATAGTCAGTTGTTTGCTGATAATGCAAAATTAGGTAGAGTAATAGCTAAGACGATGTGGAGATCTTGCAGGATGATTTAAATTGGCTGTAAGTATGGGTGTTAGTTTAATGTGGAAAAATGTAAAATTATGCATTTTAGGAAAAATAAATTACAAGCTGTGTATCACATTGAAGGCACTGTACTCCAGGAAATAGATGAAAGTAGAGATTTAGGGGTGGTGGTGGTGGTAGACAAAGTTAAAGTTTAGAGGACATATTGCTAATGTAGCCCATGAAATTTCTTGGCTATTGAAGAACACATTAACATGTAGAGATAAGTTATTTCTCTTTATATAAGCCCCATTGATACACCCACATTTGGATTACTGCAGTGTTTCTCAAAGTGTGGTATGCATACCCTTGGGGGTACGCGAAAGGTCTTCAAGGGGGTACGTGGCAATTTTCAGTTATTCATCATTAACTCATGGAATCATTATATTATATGCAATTAGAGACAACTGAGATAAAAACAGCACTAACTAATGAATCACATCTCCCCTCCAACAGAAACTGCTATATAGACTCAAACCAAAACCATATGTTGCCGGTGCAACATATGGTTTTGCTTCACACCACCCCTATCATGAATGTGTTAAAACTAAGAAATATATAATGAACGTGTTTCAGATATTATGGAATTCGGTTGAAGAGAATTAGCATTTCAACTCAACTCTTGAAATGCTAATTTGTCTTTAGTTCGCGCGATCTTTTGTTAATACCACACCAATCATATGCACCTGTTCATAGCTACTCTACATATCTTAAGTCTTGTAAATTACTGGTAATTTTTGCTTGAAATAATGGGAAAGAAGAATGAAGCTATTTGGGTAGATGACTTTGACGATGCACACAAAGAAACTGTTCTCGATTACTAAAGTAGCGATAGCGAGTAGGAGCTTCTTGGTAAGTTATCCTATTTGCAAGTTTTTTTCTGAAAACTTTAGTTTCCTAAAATCCCCACATATATCTCGCACCACGATTTTTTAGCTTTAATTTTGGGAAAAAAAGTGAGAGTTATATTCAAGTAAATACGGTAATTTTTTTAGCTTTCAAATTCTTAAGTATGGATCATTGTTTAAAGATTGGATTTATAAAACCCACAAATGAGAGCAATATAGCAAATACAAGTAGCTGTAAGCAACAAGAAAATGTTTATTGCATCTGGATCAAATGAAATTGATAAGGGTGTGTCATCTGACATCTCTAGAGAAACAAGTATGATATGAATTACTTGAGATGTGGATTTTGATGGACTGGAAATGAAGAGGAACCTATTCCAAATTTTGTTAATTTGGAATAGGAAATTTGGAAACCTATTAAAAATAAATCATTTTTTGTTTACTTGAACATATAAATTCAAATAAAATATACATTTACAATGAAATATATTTTATTTATTTGTTTATTATTTTGATAAGGGGGTACTTGGTAATAATGAAAATTTAAGAAGGGGTACGTGGATATATGAAGTTTGAGAAACTTCATGTTGGAGGCTTAATGGATTTTTTACAACACTCAAAAAGAATTAAAATAGAATTTAATACTTCCTATATTTCATCCTAGTCACTAGGACATCTACGGGGATTACAAAAACAATTAATGTAACATATACACAAATAACAAACAATACTAAGCCCAACCACGTGGGTGACACTAAAGTCCTATCTAGGTAGAGCGCCCTCTAAGGGCAGTAGTAGGTGGCCTGGAATGTAAGGTGGGACCTCTGGTGATGAGTGTTTCCCAAATCTTCGGAAGTTTAATGCATCCGTATTTATTGAGATTTGGTTGGTTTTAGAGCTGCTGCTGCTTCTAAGAAAAATCTCTCTTTCTTGAATTTGCTGTGGTGCAGCATGGTGGTTTTCTTCCATGATACTCTGTGGCTGGTGTCCAAAACATGGTCAGCCAAGCCTGAATGGCCATAGTTGTGTTTGAAGATGTAAGACCTGTGTTCCTCTAGATGGATGGATGCTGATCTGCCTGACAGGCAGATCAGCAACAGACCAGGCAACACACTCCAAATCTCAACAAATATGGCTGTATTAACTTGCCGAAGATCTGGGAGACAGTCATATTAAGAAAAAACTAGCACTTTTCTAGGACTCTAGTAATATATGATAGCTTTTTTTTTTTTTTCAGATAGAGGGCGCCAAAATCAGGACTCTAGTCTTTGTGTTGCTGCTACAATTTTGTTTAAGTACACAATGTTGTTTTAGTCTCGCGTATTGTGACAAACAGCGTTTTTGTGCTCTGAAGATGCTGGTTATAACACCAGCGAAATATCAGCATTAAGTTAATAAATTAATTATTTACTTAGTTTCTGTGTTCTATTATACCGTTAAAATAATAAACAACGGTTGCATTAAACTTCCGAACAGAGGTCCCACCTTACATTCCAGGCCACCTACTACTGCCCTTAGAGGGTGCTCTACCTAGATAGGACTTTAGTGTCACCCACGTGGTTGGGCTTAGTATTGTTTGTTATTTGTGTATATGTTACATTAATTGTTTTTGTAATCCCCGTAGATGTCCTAGTGACTAGGATGAAATATAGGAAGTATTAAATTCTATTTTAATTCTTTTTGAGTGTTGTAAAAAATCCATTAAGCCTCCAACATGATGTCCTCGCAGCACTTAAGCCTCTACACATGTAAGTTTGAGAAACACAGGATTACTGTATTTAACTCTGGGTTTCTTGATGACGAGGAAGCGATGGGGAGAATTCAGAGGTGAGTGACCTGTGGAATGTTCCCTATGAGGATAGTTTGAGGTTGTTTGGATTGCGGAAGTTGTTTGATAAGAGAAAATGAGGGGATATCATAGAAACATTTAAGTTGCTTATAGGATTTTATAGCATAGATGCAGGGGAAATGTTTCAGCACTTGGCTAGAACGACCACAACAAGGGGTCATTCCTGGAAATTTAATGAATGTGTGGTTAGTAGGGGTGTGAGGACTAGATTTTTTGCTTGGAGAGTTGTGGATATGTTGAATAAGTTGCCACAGTCAATTGTGAGTGTTTTGTCTGTTAATGGATTCAAGGAGAGGTATGATAGATTATGTGGATAGAGTGGTTATCCTGCAAAGAGTTCGGACTCCATGGAGGTTCCCGTATAATAATAATAATTACATTGTTTAATCCTTTATCCAAGTGAAAAAAAAAGCTTTTTATATCTGTCTCTAATCTAGAGAATTTTAATAAGGTGATATGCGTTTTTACTTCTTCACAACATATTCTGTCCAACTGTGCACTTTGGCCATCCAGACTGTATAGCCCAAAACAGTCCAGTGGTGGTGTCTTGGTTTTTTCTCATGGACATCCCTGGATCCTCATCCCTTTGAACACACCATGGCTTCTAATTCTTACCTGGGATTGTTTCAGACCAGGCATTGCATATGTTGGATCACTGGATCTGGACTCCTCCAACAAGAGACTACCTTGGGACACCGCCTTGGTGTCCCAAGGTGGTCTCTTGTTGGAGGCATGGTTAAAAGCATATATCCAAGCATTCTGTTGCTCTCCTGTCTACCTGATTGTGATATTGGAATCCAATCAGATATTTGAGGATTGTCTGTGAAAGCAGAATCTGTCGGTCGATGCCAGTGCCCTCCCAGTTGCTGACCTCTAGGATATTATTGTCTATTTTGTCTAGGACACCTTTTCTTGATCCAGTGATCCACCATATTGGGCAATGCCTAGTCTGAAACAATCCCCAGGTAAGAATTAATAGCCATGGTGTGTTTAAAGGGATGAGGACCCAGGGATGTCCATGAGAACAATCCCTAGTGCAGAGCTTCCCAAACTGTGGGCCGTGGCCCCCTTGGGGGCCATTAGTTTTGTTGAGGGGGAGGCATGAAATAATGAAAACAAATTTAAAATGAATGTTTTAAGACTAAGTAGATATTTTTTTTTATCTTAAAAGAAACGTATTTAATTTTAGGAAGTTTTTTACCTTGGATACATATTATGTTAAACATACCAAGCAATTTTATAAGCTAGGTTTTTTAATCCTTTTTCCCAAGTAAGCAAACAGACGAGTAAGTCAAGTTTGTGGCTGCACGTAGTGCAACTCGTAAAGGTGGAGTAAGCTCTGATCACTTTCCTTAGAATTTTCCCTTAATGTGGGAAAATTCTAAGGAATTTTTGTGGGGATGTATGATGCTGTGCATTAAGGTAATGGTCACTACCCATACCGGCTTCAACCTTTAGTGAGGTCTCGTCAGTGGGAGCCAGATCTAAAAAAAAAATGCCAAGGGTAAAGTAATGCAGAGCTTATACATATTTTACCTAAACAAGTTGCCATAAGGTGCTTTGACCTCATTAAATAAAAATCTCAGGATGAGAGTAATATGTAGAAAGTTTTTTACCTTGGGTATATAGATACCAAGCAATTTTATAATTATCAGTCGATCAATACCCCAATGTGTTATGTGCAATTAGGCGTATTTTATCTATGTTCAGTAGCACATGTTTATGCGAACAACAATTTTCAACTTTAAAGAATAATAAACCTGCAGAAAGATCAAGATTAACAGACCAGTATGTGCAAGCAATATTGAAAATAACTACAGCTCAACAAATTCAACCAAATTTGAAGATTTCATTAATGAAAAACGTCAAGTTTCTTCAAAAAAATATGTATAATTTTATTTAAATATGTAAACTTTTAGAGTATATAAGTACAAAATACAATAATGTTAATATTAAAAAATCTCTTTCCTCTTTATTTTGAGATTTTTTTTTTTTCTGTTGCGGCCCACTGCTTGATGTATAATTCTTAATTTGGCCCTTAGAGGTAAACGAGTTTGACATGCCAGCTCTAAAGGATCACTACTAAACTCATCTCTCCTGAACTGAATCACTCCAGGACAGGAAACTTGGCAGTGGCTCCATTCAGTGATGAGCAAAAAAGCCCTCACTTGAGCAGAACTGCTCTACTCCTGAGGAAGATACCAAGATTAAATTTAATACAGAAGTTGTAGTCATAGGTTTCTGTGGTTTAGCAGCTCAAAAGAAAGATTTCAGTATTGCAACCACATCTTTATTAAGATAAACAAAGATAAACAAACTTGACAATTTCGTATGTCATTTGACTTGCATTTTCAGGGGTTAAAGATGACTAAAAGTTTAAACACAAGAAATGAGAAATTACTCAAAATAGTTCATTAGATGTTGTTATGGCAGTCTAACTGTTCATCAAATTAAAAAATCCAAATGCAATCGATACATACGTTAATGCATGCTATGTTTGAACAATGCTGGATGTTGTCACGTTCTGTTCACATTCACTCTGTCTGAGGTCTGACTTGGGTATATTTTGTACGAATGCTGACCAAACTTGGTGTAGAATTAGGCCCTGTTTTTGTTGCATTGCGTTGGGATTCTAAGCATATTTGCAGCTTCCTTAAATTTCCTTGTGAAACAGTTTTTTTTAATATAAGACATGCTCGTTTTATGCTAAAGTACATTATGGCCAGTGGCAGTTGTGTGGGATGCTAGGCCTGATTTGTGTTCTCTCCTTTTTTGCACATCTTTTTGATGTTCATTTATACAAATTTCCCCTGATCTTCCCATCTGGCCTACGTAACAGATGCCACAGGAATAGTAAATTTTATAGACACCTGATTTTTTTAAAGGTTGATGTGGAGGTTTTGTGGGCTGTAGACATCTTGATATTTTTTCTAGCAGTAGAAAAGCTACTTTAATGTTATGCTTGTATAGTAATTTGGCCATAACATTCTTGATGTATGGTAACGTAATTGCATTCTTGAAATCTTGCTTTTGTGAGATACTTGGAGGAGGTATGTTGAGGATTTTCTTAGGTTCAAAACCATTTCTTGTGAGGATTTGTATTAAATAATATAATTCTTCCTTCTGCTTTTCTTCTGTGCTGGAAATATTGTAAGCTCTATCCCTCAAGGTTTTTATTAAACCTATTTTTTGCATAGGTGGTAGTGTGAGGCAGCATTAAGAATATATACAAGTTAATAAGGTGATATCCTTTTTTTTTTTGTACAATACTCTGGATTGAACATAATTATAGAAAGTTTTTTTTCCCACTTTACCCCAAAGTAAATTAAAGTTGCTAAGAAATTATATTGTTGTTTAATCCTTAAGTGAAATGTAAGCGAACAAAGTTTGCCCTACATGAAATATCAAAGGTCAAAACTGTTCTGAGTAGTGACCCTTCCCTTAATGCATAGCTACATGCACATCTGAAAGGAAGTGGGCTTTGTATTATGGGATGCTAAGGCAATTGATGTGAAGTCAACTGTTTCTACATACAAGTAGTCTAGTCTTGAAGATACTTCGTGATAAATTGTTTGCTGACACTTGGGTAAAGGATTGAACAAGAATATAATTTCTTTTGCAACTTTAATTTAAATTGCTAATTAGATTGTTTCTATTTAGCATTTCTAAAAAATCATTTTTAAATTCTTTAAAAGAACAATGTTTATAACTAATTTAATTGATCACTGTCATGCCACAAATTATTTTTGTTTAATGGGAATTTTCCTGCTTGTTATGAGATGTATGAGCAGGGGAAACCAGATTATCTTTTTAGCCTCCAAGAAACTAAAGGTGTAAAAAAAAAAAAAAAAAAAAAAAACTGATTGTAGAATACAGATAACCATATTTATTAAAGTTTGTATGTTTCTGAGCTTTAATAGATTCTAAGAGTTTTTTGTATTTGTGTAAGGTATAAGATAAGTTGTGCATATAAGGCAACTTACCTTATATTGGTGAAACTGGACGTACAATCCCTATACGGGGGGGAAAAAAAAACCCATTAAATATAACAATTTTGGTGAAGCAGGCCTCTCATATCATGCTCTCAACACCCTACACCAAATTGATTGGAAAAGTACCTAGTAAAAGAAGCCCCTGAAATTCTGATTAACAACTCTAATCTCAACAATAATGGTGCCATAAAAAATTCCAAGAATTTGGATGGCACATATTCATCCTACTTAGTATCTAGCATACTTTAGGACTTTAAGCAATTTTCAGCTTTTATTGGAAACTATTCCATACCAATTGGTTGAAATTTATGTGTATAATCACAGTTTTTATATATATATATATATATAAACATGTTGCTCTCCAACCCAATTTAATTTTGTAACCCAATAGATAATAATAATAGGACTCTAGCTTTGATGTAGTAAAGGTATTTTTTTTTTTCACTGGAGGTAGGCCAATAATTGTTGTAACGGTTGGTCAATAACTTTAGCAAACCATGTAGATTGTAGTGCAGCTTGTTTCTCTGTATATATGTGTGTATGCTCCAGATGATGACCTTGATATGAAGGTCAATGTCGAGTGTTCATTTTGGTTTATATTAAACTAAAGTTTTGCTCTAACACAGTAGTTGTCTCCATAATTTCCCATAATGTATTCTGATCACCATGTAAGCATGAAAGAAAAATTGACTAATATTAGTTATTTTATTTCAATTTCAATTTTGATTGCTATTGTTTAACATGTTCACAAACATGTTAAAAGAAGTATTTGTTTAGCTGTTGAAAGTTTTTCCACTCGGTTAGACTATAAATTAAAGATGCCAAGAAATTATATCCTTGGCATCTTTAATTTATCTGCTTAGCTGGTTTCCTAAATCAATTTATCCTTATATACTGTGTAATTTAGTTAGTGTTGAATTCATTTGTATAAGTGATAATTGATGAGATTGCAACAAAAATATAACAAAGTATGAAGTATTTAATACTTAATATAAATAGCAAAGAATTTGCACAAATGCTGACATGTAATACACATGTTGAGGTTTATAAATAATGTTTGTTTATGTGTATTTACAGCAAATCCCAGAACATTTTCAACTTTTCTGTCAGACGTGGATGAAAGAGCGAAAGCATTCCAGATGACTGCATATGTGATTATCGCAGTTACTGAAATGAAGTTGAAATTGAATATTTGAAAAGAAAAAAAAAAGTTGCAACACTTATTGGTAATTGTTATTGTTTATTGTAATTAATGTCATAAAGTGTTAAGCTGAGTAATAATCAGTATGAAATGTTTTGTACATTAGCAACAATAAAAAAATAAAGGATAAAATAACAAGAGAAAAAGTGAGAGAGAGAGAGCAACTAAACTGTTTCCTAGTATAGGTTTTCTCCTTATAAAACCTGTCCCCCCCCCCAAAAAAAACGAATGCTATTACATTTGAGTATGGAATAGAATTGGTGGCTCACTGTAAGTGAGCAAGAGGTGTTTAGGGAGTTGAATAAACTAGATGTAAATAAGGCTGTGGGACTTTATAATATATCACCGCGTATTCTGAAGGAATGTGGCAGAGAGGTGACACCTGCCTTGACATATTTTTTTAATACGAGTCTTGCACTTGGTCAAGTTCCTAAGGAGGGCAAGATTGTGCCACTTCATAAAGGAGGTGATCGAACTCGAGCATCAAACTATAGGCCTATCTGTGTGTCAGGTGTTGTGGTTAAGCTGTTGGAGAAGCTTGTGAGAACTAGGATCCAGAGTTGGGTTGACAACAATGGTATTATCTTTGATGAACAGCATGGATTTGCTAAAGGGAGGTCATGTTTTAGTTATTTACTTAAAAATGCCTGCTTCCTTGGACAGAGGAGAAGGATACTCAGTAACATACTTGGATTTCGCAAAGGCTTTTGATAGAGTACCTCATGATAAGTTGACAGTCAAACTAGAGCAGATGGGGTTGGATGTTAGATTAGTGCATTGGATAGGAGACTGGCTATCTGATAGGTATCAACAAGTTGTGTATGGGGGTGCAATATCCAGGTAAAGGAAAGTCACTAGTGGAGTGCCTCAGGGGTCTGTTTTAGGGCCATTACTATTTAACTTGTATATTAATGATATTGGCGAAGATTTGGATGGAGATATTCAGTTGTTTGCAGATTATGCAAAGTTGGGACGAACTGTAAAGAGTAGTGAAGATGTTGTGGCCTTGCAAGAAGACTTGAATAAATTGAGTGATTAGGCAAGCATATGGGGATGTGTGTTCAATGTTGCAAAATGTAAGGTTTTAAAATTTGGAAAACAAAGATATGATGCAGAATTTATGCTTGCTGAGAATATATTGTTGGAGGTAGAAGAAATAAGAGATCTGTGGGTTGATAGTGGATAAGGATCTAAAATTTAGGGGACACATCGCCAAAATTGTGAAGACAACACAAAGGCTTCTGGGAATGATGCGGAGGACACTGACATGTATAAGTAGGGGGATTCTTGTTCCATTGTATAAGGCTTTGATTAGGCCACACATGGGCTATTGTGCCCAGATTTGGTCACCGGGTTTTCAGAAGGATGAAGAGATGTTGGAAAGGGTCCAAAGGCGACTGACTAAGATAGTTTGTGACCTCTGGAATGTTGAGTATGAGGAAAGATTGAGAAGTTGTAATTTGCAGAGTCTGGTGGAGAGGAGGAAGAGGGGAGATATGATAGAGACCTACAATTTGGTAAGGGGTTGTTATAAGATCAATGGTGGAGAACTTCTACAGAGAATAGTGGTAGATCAGGGGGGAGAACCAGAGGTCATCCCTGGAAACTGTATAAAGAGGGTGTGAGTAGGGGGATGAGAGGCAGGTTTTTTTTCGTGCAGAGTTGTGAATGATTGTAATGCCTTGCCTGAGAGGTTGGTGTCTGCAAGGAGTTTGAGTGTGTTTAAGACACGGCATGATGAGATGTGTGTGCGATAAAAGGACCTCCCAGATGAGTCTTTGACTCCATGAGGTCTTGGGGTAATAATAATAATAATTACAGTGAACTTTGTATTAGCCAAACTCAATTAACTTGAGTACCTTATATAACTGAATTACAAATTTCAGAGTAGCCTAGTTCTGTTTTTTGCCACTGGTGGTGCTATACTGATATCTGTAATGATTCCTTTGTATGAATTCAACATTTCACCTTTTTTTTTTAACATGTTTTTTTTTTTAATTTGCCTTATATATATATATATAATGACCCACACATGAGGTCAAAGGACCTATAACTCTGGGCAGGTGATATAAGGAGAAGGAAATGATCTATTGATATGTTTCTTAAGGAGTTGGAAGTTGTATTCAGTATGGTAGAGATTGTTCCAAAGAACAAAGGTGGATGGAATGGTGGAAGATTATGAGAAATTTGTTTGGTATTCGGCTTTGAAATAATGTTGGATTCAATATCCACTTGATTTGAATAATTTTGCATCACCAAAGTGAAGCCTTTTGGCTCTATTTCAGTAATTCCTGGTGCCTTTCATGATGTGACACCTCTTGGCAATTCGTTTGGTAAAGTATAACCTCTGCATCACTACAGCCTGGGTATTTACATTTTGGGTTTGCCTACTCACTGATGAGACCTCAAAGGTCGAAACTGGTCTGGGTAGTGACCCCCCCCTCATAATGTATAACATCATACATGTCTGCTAGGAGATGTTTTGCATTATGGGAAATACTAAGGATAGTGATCAGAGCTTACTCCACCTTTACTACGAGTTACCCCTGTCATGGAAGGTTTGCTTATGCTTGGATCTGCCGAAACTTTTATAGTTTCTATATTCGGCACGAAACTCTTGTAGTTTCTTTATTCGGCTTTGAAATAATGTTGGATTCAATATCCACTTGATTTTGAATAAATTTGTTTGGTATGTTTGGAGTTGGACAGTCCATGGGTGTTGGTCAGTGGCTGTTCCAGTTAACTTTAAATTTTATAAAATGTTATTAATATTATTTATATTCTGTTTGTGGAGATGAAGACAAATGAATTTAATTATAATAAATTAAATTTCACAACACAGTATTGAGTATAAAAAAAAATTCATAACTTATTTTAACAGAATCATGACACCAAATGAACTAAATTATAAAAAAAGATTTTTATTAACTGGTTTATATTTCACTGGATTTCAAACCAGCATTTTCAGAGCAAAACATGTTAGTTTACATGTGCCAATAAGTGAAACAGTTCAAATTGTAACAGACGAAGATCAAAAGTCTTAATTTGGCACTCTCTAATGTAAAAAAGAAGCATTATGGCTATGTAGGAATTGATCTTTGGATGTTAAGTCTCTCTGAATTTTTGGCAAATTAATGCAGCCATACATTCTTCAGGTTAGAAGAATGTGTTCTCTTAACCTTCATGTCATTCTCACACATCTTTGTGTTGCACTCTGTGATTGCCTGAATATTAAACTTTTTTTAATGTTTATTCTACTGTTTTGTTCTGATTAAACTGGCAGATAAAAGTGAAAAGTCATAAGGCTGTCACATTAGAATCAAAGATTAAAATGATTAAACTTAGTGATTAAGGTGTATTGCAATCTGAGATAGGCCGAAGGCTAGGCTTCCCTTGCACTACTGTTAATGCTGTGATTAAAAACAAGCAAACAAAAAAATTCTTGCTGAAGTTAAGTGGTATTCAATAAACATTACTTTATTATTAAAAGGGATAACTTTGTTGCTGATATGGAGGAACTTAATGGTCTGGATAGATGACCAAACTAATCACCATGTTCCCTTAAACCAGGCAATTATTCAAAATAAAGCCCAAAACCCTTTTCAATGACACGAAGGCTAATAAATATGAGAAAGCAAAAGATGCTGAATTTGGAGAAAGCTGTAGATGGTTTGATAGGTTCAAGAAGAGGTCAAGCCTACATGATATTGAAGTGCAAGGAGAGGCAGATGCTGTCACTGCAGAAAAATTTCTACATAACATTTTCCATAAACTCATTCAATAAACCAGTTTTCACATCATTAGGTCTTTTATTTCAGTCATAACTACACACTCTTCAAAATTTAATAGCTTTTCTACTTATGGACATTTTCAAGTTTCGGCACTCCTCTAGAATTGAAGGTGACGTAACTCTGGGGTATGACTGTACATGATACCTACCATAAAAAAAAAAAAAAATTCATGTATACTCATTGGATCTGATATTCTTATTAGATAATGCCAAACCTTATAGAGAAGGATTTGATATGCTTGATTTGATAGGAAATTTTGATCTAAGCCAGAACCTTTATTTGATCTTTATAATTTTCATGCAACACTGCTGTCTTTATTGCTCTCTGTATTTGTGATACCCACTCTAACTTTGATTATTTATCTCTGAAGCTTAAATTTAAATATATTCATTGCATTTCAGGAATGCAGAATGATTTAAATAGGATGACAGTATAGGCAAAAGATAATGGTGCTCTTTTAATGTGAAAAAGTATAAAGTTATACATTTTGGATGATAAGATCAAGCTGGGGATTTGAGAGTATTGGTGGATAGGGAGTGGAAGTTCAGAGGGCATGTTGCAAAGTCAGCCAACATAGTGCATAAGATTATTTAGCTGTTGAAGAACTCTCTAACAAGTAGAGATAAGGAAGTTATCATTTACCTTATAATGCTTAGATATGGGCAGGTCTCGATTACTGTGCACACTCTGGTCACTTGGGTTTTTTGGGAATGACAAGGTGGAGAGAGAATCTGGAAGCAAGTGACCAAGATGGCGAGTAGTCTGTGGAATGCTTCCTACATTGATACTGAGGATTCATGAGTTGCAGAAGTTGGCTGCTAGAGGGGAAAGTTGGGGGGAGGAGTTTAATAGGGTTTTTAGGATTGATGCAGAGGAATTTTTCAGCACTTGGCTATGGAATTCAAACATGGAATCACTTCTGGAGATCAGAATGTAGGTAGCAATGATGCGAGGACTAGATTAGATTTTTCACTTAGGTGGAATGAGTTGCCAGAGACTTTTGTGAGTGCTTTCACAGTGAATGTGATCAACAAGCGATATGATAATTAAATTAGAAATGCCAAGCACTTATAGAGGTATGATAGATATTGAGTTGGTATTGTAAGTCTCCTGCTGTGAATGTTCAAAGCTTGTGGAGGGTCCCATGTAATAATAAATTATCTTTCTCGTTGATAGAAAAGTCATTGAACATCCTAACTGCAGTCCTCTCTACTGGATTAAGAATTTTTAGAGGTTGGAGACCAATTCATTTGTGAGAATAATAATCACCAATTGGATAAAGTGATTTTATATGGAATTAAATAGTTCAAAAGTAAAGTAATGCATTGTGGGGGAAGAGAGAGAGAATCTAATTTTTTGGATGCTGGAGAGATGATGCTTGTGCTTTGGTTATGCAAAAGAAAGATAGGAAGATAGTTTTATTCCTAAAAGAAAAAATTGCTTTTCTAAAAATTTGGCTGTATTTGCTTTCTCTTTTATCCCTTGCAAGAATAATCTCACTACAATTCATTCCACAAGCATTTCTCATTAACTTTAGTATCTGTCATTTTTTCTCTTCTCCTTCTATCCTAATCCTGATATTTAGTCTGGGATTTTTCTGGAGTTTCTTTCTTCCCTTGAAATTCTGGATAACTACATTGCATGTAGTTGTCTGGATATCTTATTAACACTACAGTAATATTTCTAAATGTCCTCATCATTGCTGCATTCCTGAAATGCATTTTTTTCCCTTTATTTTTATTTGCAAACCCATAGTACATTTTAAACAGTGGATGGACTAATGATTTTTTTCTCCACTATTTTTATTAATTTTTATTTTTTTGGCATTTTTAATTATATGGAAGGTGGGAAGAGAACATGGGGATAACCCTCTTTTCTCTTCCCATGGTATCCATGGAAGTTAAGTTTGTTTGTTGTCAAGAAAGGGGTAAGAGCTATGTTTTTCTCTCACAGAGCAGTGAATGAATAGTTTGAATTAGGGAGTGAATAATTTGCCTTTAGGGATAGTGAGCCCATGTACCGTGAATGATTTTAAGAGAAGATATGACAGTTGGTTCGGGTGATTTTACAGCCTCCCTCGATGAGTCCTTTACTCCCTGGAGATCTCAGATAATAATAAATATTAATTTTTTACATAGTCTAGAAACCTTGTTCTGGAGTTCAAACACTGAACTTTTTTCAAACTATTTCAGGCATCCTATAAGCAGAGTGGTGGTCTCGCATCGAATGATAAAATTCATATTCCACCTAAACACAATCATATACATCCATGCCTGCAGTGGATTTGAAACCACTGCTTGTTGGAAAGTGAGTGTACTCATTCTAAGAATATGAAAATAATAATCATCAAAATTCTCTATCAATTTTATAATTATATGAAACTTCTGTGGATTCTCAGAACTTATGGGGGGGGGCATCATTCTTCAGTACAGAATGCTACATAATCCATCTCACCATGAGCCATCTGCTATACTTTGTCAATTGCATGCATTGTTATTCTGTTATATTGGAGTAAAAAAAATTTTTTTTCAAAATCAAAAAACCCTACTTCCTCTATATGTGAATGCTGACTCACATTCATTTAAGGGTGGGGGGGATTGCATAAATATTTCTCACATCATGATAAAAATTGAACCTATGTTTTTTTTTTTTTTTTTTAATGGTAACATTAGTAAATGGTGTCCATCTAATAAATGAACATTTATTAAAAAAAAAAAAAACAGATCTGTACATTAAAACAATGACCAGTTCTCCTGTAGTCCTAAATGGATCATTGGGTCACCCATGGCTGGTAGGTGATATTCTTTGTTAGCTTCCTCCAATCATCTCGGTCTCTTGTTCTTGATGTCAGTTGAGAAAGTGAGGAATGTGTCCATTTTTTGATGTTATCAGTCCATTTCAATCAAGGTCAGCCCTTAACTCTTGATCCCAGAATGATTCCTTGTAATGCTTGCTTTGGAATGCCATTAGCCCTCTCCACATGTCCAAACTATTTCATCTGTCTTCTTCTGATGACTGTCAGAATATTTTCTGTTTTTCTCCTGTCTATTGAATCAATCAGTTTTCAGACATTTTCATTGGTTTCGTGAGCAGTATAGGGAATTCTCAAAAGTCTTCTGTAAGTTTTCATTTCAAAAGACAGGCCCGGACTTTATTTGTTCAATAAAGTCCAGGCCTCACAACCATACAAGAGGATAGAATTCAATTTTATTATAATTTTATAAATATATTTTTATAATATTATAAAATTTTAATTTTATTATATTAAAATAACCACTATATTCATGATAATAGATTATATTAAAAAATTAATATAAAATTAAGCAAAATTTTCTGTTACATAACATTGAGCCTCTCTTTCTTCCATGCAATTTAAGGCTGAGATAGTATATACAGGTAGTCCTCGACTTATGACGATTAGCATTTATGACGGCCAGAATTATTATTATTATTAAAAATTCTCTAATTTAACTTTGCCACCAGCATATACATACATATATCACATTGCTTTTGCATACGCATTGCAGCATCGCCATTAGTTGACAAGCAAAGCCTATCACCAACACTCAATAGCCGCTGCTATGATTCATCCACTTCTAACTTATCACAGCCTTTGGCATGTTAGTTGCTAATCAACAGTCGAAGTGTTCGTTTCTCTCATTGCAATTTTTGTATCTCGTCGTAATCCTATCGTGTCCAGTAAGAGAAGTAAAACTACTGATGAAAATTCCAACATACAAAAGAAGGCAAGGAAAGCTTTAAGTTTAGATGTTAAAATGAAGGTCATTAAAGCATATGACAAAAGAAAGTCGGTGAAATAGCACAAGAAAAAAAAACTATTGCATTCAACTGTTTCAACAATCATAAAAGATAAATTGAGAATAATGGAGGCAGCTAAAGGGGCAGTTAATATGAAATGTACAATTTTAACGAAAAAAAGAGAAGGGCCAATTCATGAAATGGAGAAGCTTTTAATGATATGGATAGATGATCAAATCAACAAGAATATGCCTCTCAGTTTGTTTACAATTCAAACAAAAGCATGCAGCCTATTTGACAATTTAAGGAAACCAACAAGAAGATAAATATGGCGAGCATACATTTAACCCTAGTAAAGGGTTTTATCTATTCAAAAACAAATTTAAATAACATACGAATAACAGGAGAAGCTGCTAGTTCCGATTTTGAAAGTGCTGAAATTTTCAAGAAAAATCTGAAAGAGATGATAAAAGATGAAGGCTATTTGCTAGAGCAGATTTTTAATATAGATGAAACCGGACTATTCTGGAAAAGAATGCCAGAACAAACTTACATTCACAGAGAAGCTACATCGGCGCCTGGTTTTAAGGCACTTAAAGATAGGATTACACTGCTTCTTGGAGGAAATGCTGCTGGTTTTAAATTAAAACCATTTCTTGTTTACCATTCACAAAACTCCAGAGCTTTGAAAAACATTGACAAGAATAAAGTGCAGGTTTACTACAGGAGTAATCCTAAGGCTTGGATGACAATAGTTTTATTTGAAGACTGGTTCTTAAATTGTTTTATTCCAGAAGTACGTGCCTACCGTCTTGAAAAAAAACATTCCTTTTAAAATTCCATTGCTGCTTGACAATGCTCCAAGACATCTTCTTCACATCGGCGATTTGAATGAAAATATAAATGTGATGTATCTACTGCCCAATACAGCAGCTGTGATTGCTACATTCAACAAAACCTTGATTGCTACATTCAAGACATAGGTTGAACCTGTGATTCAACCTATGTCTTGAATGTAGCAATCAAGGTTTGATTGCTACGTTCAAGACATATTACCTGAAAACTACATTTTCTCAATCAATAACAGCAATGGACAACGATACTAATCATTACGCGATTTTTGGAAAAATTCCGATATTAACTAATGTATTCAAAACATTGGAACTTCATGGAAGGGAGTTTCGAAACAATGTATGCAAGGAATTTGGAAGAAGTTACTACTGCAGGAGACACGCAATGAGCATAGTATGTTAGAACAAATTGGTGAAGAAATCATTGAAATTGCAAAAAAACTGGATTTAGAAATCAATATTACCAATATATATAAGAATTAGCAGATCACAAAAAAAGGTGAACTGACTGATCAAGACTTGATTTTCCAAAATAAAAGAGTTGTAGAAAAAGAAAGCAATAATTAGGAAGATGAAGAAGAGAAATCATTAAAAAAAAAGATTTCTGTAAAAAGATTAGCTGAAATATTTTCTAAACTAAATCAAAGGACTTCAGCTACTCAAAAATATGGATCAAGACACTGATCGCATCGCCAAAGTCAAAGCAAATTCGAGAAGCAGTTAGATGTTATCGCAAAATATATGAAAAAAAGTAAAAAAAAAACCCAACAGACAACATTAACCAATTTTCTGATTTAAAAAAAGCTACTCCCAATCGCAAGAAATAACCATATCGTCCAAATGAGTAACAGTTACTCATGTTTAATTAAAGACACTGTTAATAAGTTTTTTGTTTGTTTATATTAACTAATACTTAAAGGAATTTCAAATTAAAGTAAGTGCACAATTTTTGATGTTTATGCATTTTTTTCTTAAATTTTTCTTTCTTAATTTTTATGTTTATGTAAGTTTATGCATTTTTAACCATTTTAAGTTAAATGGAAACCTAATTTATGAAAATATTATAACAGAAATCAAACAAATCAAGAATTAAAAAAGTCCTTGACTTACAACAGAGACGTTGGAACGGAATCCCGTCGTAAGTCGAGGACTACCTGTACGTCAATATGATCATTTTTTAAAAAAAGTTTTATGAACAAAATAATGATATTGAATTGATTATTAGGATTAATTAATCCTTATTTAACAATTTTTAATTGCAGTAATTGTGTATTGCAAAGAATGTGATATAAGTTTACTATGTTGATATTGTGCAACAGTAAAGTTAATAGGTATTGTATAATAGCAAAATATCAAGTTTTTTTTTTTTTTTTTTTTCAAATATGATAATAGGATTGTTTTTCTCTTCCATGATATTTACTATGAAAAGACTTTCTTTTACAACTCCTGAGAACTTTATCAGGATAGTGATGCATGTGTTAGATCTGTTTATAGACTATTTGTTGGAACAATAACCAGTGTATTTGTTTGATAATAGATTATATTAAAAACATGCAAAAAAAAAAAAATTTACCGTATTTTTCGGATGATAAGATGCACCCGAAATTTATAAGGTGATTTTTAGAAAAAAATATTTTATATAAAGATGTTTACAAATACTTAATTTTTATTTATTTACAATCATTTGTATTAGCAATATTCAGTTCATCTTCACTCTCGGTACTATCACTGGTCTCGTTAATGTCACTGTTCGTATTACTTTTGTCTGAACTATTGTTGTCACCCCCCTTCAAAAACTGCGTCATCTTCGGTATCATCCATTGCATTACTTATCCTATATTTCTTAAATGACTATAATCATCTCTTCTTTCACAGCTTCCTGTGAATTTTTCACCCAGGTACATACTTCTGAAATCGTTTCGTATGTCTTGTTGCTGTAACATCTTGATTTGGCTTTGCCATCCATTTTGTTCCACTCTTCCTGCATAAACTTTTTGAATGGTTTATTAATAGATCCATCCAAAGGTTGTAATTGACCTGTAAGGCTTCCAGAAATGAGCTAATTCTGTATTCATTTCTTTTAGAAGCTTCTTGGTTGATTCTGTTTTATGTGCTCTGAATTGATTCCATACTAACATCACAGGCTTTTTAAACAACACACATGGACCTTTTTGCCCATATCTTTTGTATCCATAATTTCATTCCTGTTTCGTCCATCTAGCCTTTATCTTGAACGTGGATAATAATGCCACGAGGAATTTCATCTCGGTAATGTTTTTCTCTTGAAGATTAACATGGGGATAGTTTTGTTCCGTCCGCGCAACAAGCTAAACCTACCGTGTAGTGAGTTTTTTCGTGACCTGTTGTTTTGATCACTATTGATTTGATGCCTTTTGAATCTACTGTCTGATTTGAAGGAACATCAAAAGTTAGAGGCACTTCATCCATGTTCGCAATTTGATTAAGCTCAAAGTTAAATTTCCTTCTCGCTGATATGACAAATCTATGGAATTCTATAATTTTAGCTTCATAGTCAGCCGGCATTTTTTGGGCTAGAGTGGTTTTTGTATGCATGCATAGCCCGTGTCTTTTCATAAATCTAAAGCACCAAGACGGTGATCCGGTAAAATCTAAAATTCCCTTAGCAGTTGTCCTTCCGCTTTTAGCAGTTGCCCTTATCGTTTCGCTTCAAAAATTATCATTTTCGTAGAAATAGATATTCCCATGTTTCGATGATTTGTTACCCAAATTTTCATTTGTACTTCTAATTCTGGCTATTTTTCTAGGTGCCAACGAAATGTTTTCTTGTGTTTACATAGCAGTTTTAATTGTTCCTCTTGTTTTCTCCACTCGCAAACCATTTTTCTGTTGGTGGTGTACCAAAATGTCTTTCTGCTGCTCTGTTTCCATATTGTTTTATCACATATAATTTATCACATTTAATTTATAACTCACATTATATGAAAGTCTTTTTTGTTTCACGCTCATGTTTTCTAATTTTAAGATAAAAATTTTAACGACTTATAAAAAATAATTCAAATGAACCGTACAAAAGCACATATGTTTACACACTAATGACTATTTGACGCTCTAAATTGGTGATTCACCCACATGCAGCGAGATAACTTAGGTACCTACCTTCCGTGGCGTACTTACTAATTTTATTAACATATTGCACCAGTAATTGAACTTAGCTAACAGCTTCGGTACAGTGTAAAGATTGGTATTTTAATGTTACTTTCGGACCATAAGACGCACTCCAAATTTAAGTCGATTTTCCTATGTAAAAAGGTGCGTCTTATGGTCTGAAAAATATGGTATATATATATATATATATATATATATATATATATATTTTTATTTTTATTTTGTAAAATTATGAGAAATTTTTTGATACTTGACATACTTTCTTTTTCTCTGGTCTAGCCACACCATCTTCTTTTATTGCTGAATTGATATATAAATCAGTTATTTATATAACTGCCCCCAGGAATTTACTTAACTTTTCTAATGCAGTTTGTTCTTCAGTTATATTCATCTGATTCCACTTTTTTTTTTTTTTTTTAAATTCCTGTTAGCGTTTTTTTTTTGCCAGTGTCTTGTGGTTTTTAAAAACAATTTTATGAATTAAATAAATAAATATTTATGCTTACTTAGGATTAGTATAATTCATATATACTAGTTTTATGAAGATTATATTTTACAGAATGTTTTATTTATTTACTTCCTTCAGTGAATCAGAATCTGTAAATTGTGTGTAGATTATTTTATTTTTAATTCTTTGCATTACAGTTCCCTGCTGCTAGGACAATAAGCAAGCATGCACGCGCACACACACACACACAATGTGCATACTTTACAATTATATGTTGGAGCCTAACTAACACCTTTCCTAGGTGTCCTGTTCATCATTCACTGATGTATCCATCATGCAACCAATGTTCCTTGACCAGCTCATAGGGAAAGTATTTTGATGTCTTGGGCACTAAGACCTGACACCTGTGCATCCTTATAGGACTTTATACACCACATGCCTCTATTTGAGATGGTTATGCAAAAAAAAAAAGCTAGCAACAATTTTTCTAAACTTTTTTTTTAATACCCGGATTAGAGGCATAATAATTTGTCTTATCTTCATTCTCCCCTGTGTAGATTTTGGTTTGATCCACAGACATGGGTATCCTGGATGGTGATGCTACCATCTTTTGATGAACAAAAGATCAAGCGTTCTTATGCATACCTCGGTCCTGATATTTGACTCCTTTCTCACTAATCATCTTCTCTATTCTAGCTGGTTCTTTATGATGGTACATATTGGATCATGTTTTCTAATGAGAGTTCTAAAGCAACATTGAGATATGTGTCATAGTCTTTCTCTGAACCCACATCTAGCCCTACATGAAGTGTGTATATTGTGCCTGCCGTGGGCTATATGCACCTATAGGAAGGGCATTTATCCTAGCCCTGACCAGATCTATTGTATATACTCCCATCCAGGCAACATTCTTGTTTCTTCGCATACCCAAAGTTGTTGAGACAGAACCATCTCCCAACCACTGAAGGGCTTCCTATCGACTGTGAAATATAGAAGTCTTTCCCATCTCTTCCTTTCAGGATAGTTATAAACAACATGCATTTCATTCTCAAAGTTCCAACATAGTTTTTTTAGTTAATTCTCATTGAATGAAAGAAGTTCTGAAGGCAGCTATGGTAAAAGGTGAAGATGAATGTTGGCATCTATTTAACCTTAGATATTTAAGTAAGGAAGCAAGGAACCATCCATCCATCCATCTCATTATAGGAATTCCTAATCCTAATTCACCAGATTTAATGGCCACATGAAGATAAGCAACTGGAACATCATGTGGTAATTTAAGTCAAGGTCTAACTGCTTGATATACTTGTTTATGTAGTCTATTCAGGATGGTCAAAGTTGGTTTTCCTGATACTAAAGAATGGAATAATTTAGGTAACACAAACTGATTTAATAATGCAATGCATTGCTGAGGTTTCAATGGAGATGTACAAAGCTTATCCAGAAATGTTGAAAATTGACTCGACCTAGTCATTGTCCAGCAGCCAAAAACATTAATCCCAAATCCTGCCAGTCATCCAAGACCGATAGATTTAAGAGGGTGGTTGGAAACATTTAAAGATATAATCCTAGACTTTCACCTTCCTGTTGTGACCTGATGGTATTAGGATGATGGTAAAAGACTTGTCTCCATTAATAGCATGACTTCTGAAGTAAAATATTGAGCAGCATGCTCTATCACAATTCCTGAAGACCCATCTTAGTTTCAGCAAGTATGAAATCATCTGCAAATGATATTGCATTTATTTGGCATCCATTCAAATTAAAACCAGTATATGGTGGCATAGATGAAAGAAATCCATCATATTATAGATAAACGATAAGGGATTTTCTTGTCTGATGCCATGTATAGATGGAATTGACAAACTAAATCACTCAGAAAATTGGATAGTTATAGATCATGGTTAAGACAGTGTTAGATGATTTTTATTTATCAATTTAGTAATGATCAGAAATTCATGCGATGTTTTATCTCCAATAGTAATTGCAATATACAACTTACTGTATAATTCAGAAATATAATCTTTAAGTAGAACAGAACCAGTTTTTGAAAGTGCTTTATAAGACACTATCAGAGATTTTCTGCAACTTGAGCAAAGCAATCATAAATGGAACACACAATCAACAAGCTTCTGAAATTAAGGCAGTTAATATGATGATATTTTTATCACATCCATCAGCAGGAATGCTCTTTGCTTAACATCATGAGGATATAATTTTTGTAAATACTTGACCGTTATTTGTAGAATAGTCTAAGAAATATAGGAGCTATAGTATCTGTACTGAGATGAATGAATAGCATTTGATTTCTTAGGAATGAAAATAGTCCTTGACTTTTTTAAGCAATTTAGGAATATGGTTAATATACAAGAGAAGATTTAACGTCCTGTAGGATCTTCAGGTGTACTCTTCAACTTAATTGCAGTAAAACCATCAGGAGCAGAAGAATTTTACAGAAAGGTAGCGTTAATTTCTGCTTGTTCGATCATATAACAATCTGAATGCAATAGAGAACGATGAATGCTATTAGGCTGAAACATGGGTGGTAAAGCAGAGAATACTTGACTCCAAAAGCTTGCGAAATCTGGAAACTGTTCAGAGGATGGTTGATTAATTTCTCCAATATTGATCTTGCTAATGCACTTCTATTTTGCCTATATACGTATCCTACAATGAGCATATTCTCTTTTCCTTCTTTTACAAGAGGACACCTCAGTGCTCTCCATAGGATTAATCCATCACATGCCTGCTAGTAAACTTCATTGTTGACAAAAGACTTGTTTAACATAATTATTTACAAGGGGAACAACAAAATTCTGATTAAACAAATCTTTTAGAAATAATATACTTAAGTGATCAGAATTTCTAATGGAGGCTGTTGTACAGTCTAAAGCAAATAAGATCCTAAAGAAGAAGTTTCATTCAAAGAATATGTATTTATAGTGGGCATGAACTCCTGATCATTGCTAAATTGATAAATAAAATCATCTGACATTGTCTTAATTAATTATCTATAACTTTCCAATTTTCTGTGTGATTTAATTGCATTGAAGGATCTATAAAGTGGAATAGATGAAAGTGCCATATTGATGTTTTGCTCACCAGCAGTTAATAGGTCGACCTCCCTTGAAGCAAGAATTCACTCTTCTTCTTCTGGGATACATCTAGCTTTGACTTGACCTACAGAGATAAGAACATTAGCCTCAGCAGGATGCTTATATGATTGAACACCCAGACCTCCATCAGAGAAAAAAGAACGAGGGCAGGAAAAACACGGAAATGGATCTTGGTCACAATTAAATGATACAGTAGGTAGAGTTGATGATAGGCCAGTGAGGTGCTTCTTGCAGTACTATCCGAAATGAGGCAAGTTACTTTATTATTCCCATTGTAGTGAGCAAGAAAAACCTGTCAGTGGTACTAATCCTAATAGGAGGAAATAGCAAATAGAAAATTGCTTGATACGCTGTGCCAGATTTGTACAAGTAAGTCTTGTACTAACTCTCAGGCAACAAGGCAGATAAGAGAATTATTTATTTTTTTATTTTATTTTTATTTTAAGATAACTTTGCTAAAGGAAACATAACTGTTAAAATAATTATTAATATGTAGTTTTTCCAGTCATCAGATTGAACTGAGGCTTATCATTTTAATTTGTAGGATGTTTTAATAACATAATTTTAGATGCAGATACTTTGTATTCATCACTTGGTAATGGAATTATTTATAAAATGGTACCAACGAAACCATTATGTTGTTTATCTTACAGTAAGTTGAAAAGGCTTCTGATTAAAGGTGAATTGTAATGCTGAGTTATAACAGTTCTCTGAGCTTTCTGTCAGGCCAGGTATGTGTGTTTGTCTATATATATGTGTATTTATTTAAAATTTTTTAATTATTTATTTTCATATTTTTAATATTTATTTATTAAAAAACAAATTTATAATAATTTATATTTATACATAAATATAAATAAAGGAGAAAAAGACAAAATTAAAAACTTCAAAATTTTTACAGATTATAGGCCCGATAAGAACACTCAATCCAAATATTGTACAAAAAGAAATTTGGATTGAAATTTTCAATCCAAATTTAGGCAATAAACAAAGAATAAAAGAGAGAAATTAGCCGAAACACTAAATTAGCTGTATACAAGACAGTGTTTAAACAAATTTTAACTTATGGATCTGAGAGCTGGGTTAGAAGTAAAACACTTGACCAAAGACTAGAGACCACAGATATGAGAGTCCTGAGAAAGATTAGGGGCATCAACGGCAATATCATATTAAAAACGAGGATATTAGGAAAGAACTTGATATTGTCAGCATCCAGGAATGCATTAGTAGAGCTAATCTGGTGGTAAGGTCACTTAAGCAGAATGGGAGAGGAAAGATTAGCAAAACAAGTGTTCTCTGCCAGGTTAGCAGGAAAAAAAACCCAGAGGAAGACCAAGATATAGGTGGATTGATACATTGAAAAGTGCCTTAGAAGACAGAAATATGAAATCTTGATAGGTAACAGACTGATTTGGAAGAAAGTTTTAGATAGGAAGTTAGTAATGATATAATTTTTCATGTAGTACTATCATATCCTGTACATACTTTGTGGGTATATATCAGGAATTCAATGATGATGATGATGATATAAAATTGATTCTTTCTTATTTATGTTTGGCTGATATAGGAAGACCTCACAACATTATTTAAACATGCATGAAAATTAAAATGAATTAGTGTTTGCTTTAATGTTGTATGGAGACTATTAGGAAGTAGAAAGTTGTTGCTTTCTAAAAGTCTCCATAGCAATCCATAAGTCTTGCTCTTGATGTTGCTAGTTAAAATTACTAGTGAAATTTTAGCATAAATAATTAAATTCAAATTACTTTTTGTTGAAAGGTTTTTTCATGTGGTTATACTATAAATTAACCCAAATTTTATATTCCCAAAAATTATATTCTTGGTTTGATCCTTTATCCAAGCCTTAACAAACAAAGTTTGCACATTAAGTCATTTCACAACTGAGCTACTTGTATATAGAGGTTAATGACTTCACATCAGTTGCCTTAGTATACCATAATGCAATGCCCACATCCTTATGGACGTGTATAATGCTCTGTATTATGGGATATGATAAGGATATGTGCATTGCATTAATAGGATATTAAAGCAATTGATGCGAAAACGTGCAAACTTTGTTTTCTTACACTTGGATAAAGGGTTAAATCAAAAATATAATTTCTTGGCATCTCATCATCAGATTCCTGGCATGCACTTGTGTCTTAACCATTAAATTATTATTATTATTATTATTTGTCACCTCCAGGGAGTCCAGAGACTCATTGAGGGAGGGCATCTACTCTACAACTCTGCTTCCACCACTTACAATCCACCAGCTGACTGCAGCTACACCAACGCCATCTACTGCCGACCACCATCACTAGTATTTCCACAGACAATCGCAAACATCCATGCCCACAGTGTAATTCAAACCTGCTGCCTCTTGATTGGAGAGCGGACATGCTACCCACTTGGCCAGCTAGGCTGGCAATACTTTAATTACCGAATTTGCTGGCATATAAGATGCACTTTTTTTCTTTGAAAATAGGTCTGAAAAACAGGGTGTGTCTTATATGCTGATACTCAGTTTTTTATTATTTTCATTTCTGGAAATTTTCTCTGTTTCGAGTTATGCGATTTCTTTATTGCTTCCTTGCGGTCTGTGTGAGAGCATTCCAGTTATGTAGAGCAGTGTTTCTCAAACTTCGGGCATCTCGTTCCTATGATTGGTGCAGTATTAACAAAAGATCATGCTACTAATTGACAAAGACAAGCCGACAATTGAGTTGAAATGCTAATTCTCTTCAACTGAATTCCTTATATAATATCTGAAACACATTCGCTATATATTTTTTAGTTTTAACATGTTCACTCAAACAAAACCATATTCTGCTAGTGCAACATATGGTTTTGCTTGAGTCTACTATATAGCATTTTATGTGGGAGGGGACATGCGAGTCATTAATTAGTGCTGTTTTTATCCCAGTTGTCTCTAATTGCACTGTTTGTTGAGAAACATATTACATAGCCTGCAGATGTCTCTGTACCATATTCAGTGATACAATAGGAACATTTTAAGATCTCAAACTTCATGGATACATTAAATTTTATTCCATGCGTTAATGATGCATAGCCAAAAATTGCCATGGACCCCCCCCCCCCGAAGACCTTTAACATACCCCCAGGGGGGGGGGGTATGCATACAATACTTTGAGAAACACTGACGTAGAGTTCAATGGATGTGCATGCGTTGTCATCGACGATCACAGCTGTGTCCTGTTCGTTTAAACTTTCCAATTGTTATCGCAGTTGTGAACGGTGATAAATTTCTGCCGTTTAAATTTTCTCTAAATTTCTTAGCAAATTATGGCTGAAAACGTTGGCATTGTTACAATATTGCATACAAGCTACGTGTGATTGCGTATGCTTAAGAACATGAAACAGGGCTGCAGAGACACATTTCGGACTACCCCCAACTGAGAAAATGATAAGAACTTGGTGCAATCAGGAAGAGGATTTAAAAAAAGCAACTCGCAGTAAACATAACCTATGAAGTGGAACTGCAAAATGGCCAGAACTTGAGGCAGAACCGAATACTTGGATTTTAGACCACAGAAAAGCGGGACTTTCAGTGGTATAAAAAAAATGATTATTCATCAAGCGAAAGCGATAGCCACTAACAGAGGGATCGCCAACTTTACTGGATCAGCATCATGGTGTCCAAGATTCGTGAAAAGAAACCAGCTATGTATGCTGACTAAAACAAAAATATCACAAAAGATGCCAGCTGAATATGAAGAAAAAATGATTGAAGTTCACAGATTCATCATTAATGCAAGGAAACGAGAAAATTTTTAACTTGCGCAAATAGGAAATGTAAACGAAAGTGTTTTTATTAACTATTTTGTTATTCCCTTATTTTATCTTTAATATCCTGTCATTACTACTGTGCCATTGTAATATCTTAGGGTTTTTCTATATTTTTCTTTATCTCATTTCTTTATATCTCTTATATATCTTATATCCTTTCTCTTATCTCTTTTATTTCTTATCGTCAATTCTTTATGTTAATTAACTTTCTTTAATCTTTGTCTCTGTTCCCTTATACAACTCTATTAACTTAATTCATTTTAAAAATTTTATGGAATTTACAACCGTTTAAAAAAAAAAAAAAAAACTTATCCCAACGTTTCGATCTTCACATCAAGATCATCATCTGGAGCGTACATAAATAACCCAGGACAAGCTGAGCTACATCATTAACTGTAAGCTAGAGAAACAATGATTTGATCACGTTATTCTACTGGCGTGACCTCTGGTGGAAAAAAGAAAAAAAATTAAAAAAATTGATTAAAAAAAATAAAATAAAATAAAAAATAAATTTTTACATCAAGCTAAATTCTATTTTTACAATGACAGGAATAAACATTCTTTTAGATGGTTTTCTTTCAGAAACAATTGGTGTCCTATTTTTAGTATTAGAATTTTTATTTTTAATTTATAATACTGGATTTTCTACAGTCCTGTTTATAGTTGTTCTTGGTGAGGAAGGTCGAATATATACCTTCCATATGTTTGGGATTTTTAAACCATCGTTGTTCAGATTGGGGGTGGTTGTGGATAATTTCACAGGCTTCCTTGGATTTCTGTTCATACCATGTTCTAGTGTGATGTAGACAGCTGGTGGTTTTCCAGTCAATTCTGTGTAAGGTATTCAGGGCATGATCAGAAAGGCCAGCTTCACCATAATTATTATATTTAATGTGTCATTTATGTTCTTTTTGTCTAATAGGAATAGTGCGTCCTGTTTCTCCTATATATGGTATGTTGCAAGTACAATAAATCCGGTATACTCCAGGGTGAGCTAGTGGAGGGAGTGGGTCTTTGGATGAGTTGAGTAAGCTTTTTAATTTTGCAGGAGGTTTAACGGTGGCTTTGAGGTTGTACTTTTGTAGTACTCTGTTTATTTTGTCTGATGTTCCTTCAATGTAGGGAATGGTGATAGTTTTACTGTAGTCTGGTTTGTCTTTGTTTTTTATTGTGGTTTTGTAGAGATGTAATCAATACGATAAGCTGAAGATCCAAGTTTCAGATTTGATCAATCGACTGGCGTTTTTAAAATGGTGTAGGGACAGCAATATCACTCCTAATTGCATCAGGCTAAAGAGAAAATTCACTTCAACAAAGGTACAAAGAATATACCACTGCATGGAGAAAGCACTACTGAGAGAGCAGATCCAAGCTACCAGAAAGAACCTAGCCGCTACACAAAACCAGCTACTAAAAGAAAAAACGGAGCTGTCTAGCTACTTAAATGCAGATATCTGGATAATCCTAGAAAGGATTACGGACAACACAGCAAACCACATCCAACAAACGAAGAAAGAAAATCTAATTTCCAAATTTCAAAGACTAAAAGAACGACAAAAACCAGCCACCATATTCAAAGTTTGCCACAGTGAACAACAACAACCAACCAGAAGCAAGAAACAACAAGAGCCATCAATCACCCACAGGTATCAATAACATAATTAACCTATCTCACCACGTTCTAAACAAAGACGAAATCTCTATACTTAACAAAAGTTTAAATTTTGTTATAGCACTGAAAACGATAGACAAACTTGAAGTTATTTGTAATATGGAAAGAGGCCTAAGATTCATACTTAATAACATAGCAGACAAAATACTATAGAAACAGCGAACATTTTAAACCATAACAAAACAATAACAATCAACATAACTAAACACGAATTAACAGCGATAAAATCACTTAAAACAAATTTGAACATAGTAATAACCAGAGCCGATAAAGGAAATGCCACTGTCATTTTAAATTGTATCACTTATATAGAAAAAATGAATCTGCTGGTCTCTGACAATAACACATACAAATTAGTTAACTACAACCCAACTAACAGAACAAAAAACAAAACAGAGAAACTACTTAAATCAATTACCACATGGCCCGAAACTGTTCCCTCATTACGCGCGCTCCCCTAGAATTTACGGGCTACCAAAAATTCACAAAGAAAACACCCTGCTAAGACCTATTGTTGAAGGAATTGATAGCCTGACGTATCACTTAGCCAAAAAATTAGCAGCAACACTCAAGGAGTTGGTAGGTCATTCCCCTTCCTATATCAAAAACACACAACATTTTATAAACATCATCAAAGACATTACATTAGAAAAAGATGATTTATTAGTCAGTTTTGACGTCTCTGCCCTCTTTACGAATGTCCCAATGAATGACACAATCCTTCTCCTACAGAACAAATTCCCTCCAGATATCACGGTGCTTTTTGTGCATGTGTTATGGTCGGGTTATTTTGTATGGCAAAACGCCTTCTACTTACAAAAAGAAGGCACAGCCATGGGCTCGCCATTATCCCCCCCATTGCTAACTTTTACATGGAACATTTTGAGCAACTTGCCCTAGATTCCTCCCCTCTAAAACCCAAAGTCTGGCTTAGATACGTTGACAATGTTTTCGTGATCTGGTCCCATGGCCGCCAGACATTAGACACATTCCTTAGCCACCTAAACAAACAACACAAACGCATACAGTTCACAATTGAAATTGAAAAACACAACACACTTCCGTTTCTAGATATACTTGTCACGCGTCTTCCCTCGGGCAATCTTTCCTTCACTGTTTACCGAAAACCGACACATACGGGACAACATATACACATAAACTCCTACCACCACCCAACACAAAAACTAGGTATTATCAACAATCTAAAAAACAGAGCTCAGACGATTTGTTCCAGTGAACAGGCACTGAAAGACAAATTTAAAATTATCAGTAATAACTTACAAAAAAAACAGATACAGCCAAAACACTATAAACAAAATTCTCTACAAAACCACAATAAAAAAACAAAGACAAACCAGACTACAGTAAAACTATAACCATTCTCTACATTAAAGGAATATCAGACAAAATAAACAGAGTACTACAAAAGTACAACCTCAAAGCCACCCTTAAACCTGCAAAATTAAAAAGCTTACTCAACTCATCCAAAGACCCACTCCCTCCACTAGCTCACCCTGGAGTATACCGGATTTATTGTACTTGCAACATACCATATATAGGAGAAACAGGATGCACTATTCCTATTAGACAAAAAGAACATAAATGACACATTAAATATAATAATTATGGTGAAGCTGGCCTTTCTGATCATGCCCTGAATACCTTACACAGAATTGACTGGAAAACTGCCAGCTGTCTACATCAGAACATGGTATGAGCGGAAATTCAAGGAAGCCTGTGAGATTATCAGCAACCACCCTAATCTGAACAACAATGATGGTTTAAAAATCCCAAATATATGTAAAGTATATATTCTATCTTCCTCACCAAGAACAACTATAAACAGGACTGTAGAAAATCCAGTATTATAAATCAAAAATAAGAATTCTAATACTAAAAATAGGACACCAACTGTTTCTGAAAGAAAACCATCTAAAAGAATGTTTATTCCTGTCATTGTAAAAATAGAATTTAGCTTGATGTAAAATTTATTTTTTATTTTATTTTATTTTTTTAATTAATTTTTTATTTTTTTTTATTTTTTCCACCAGAGGTCACGCCAGTAGAATAACATGTGATCAAATCATTGTTTCTCTAGCTTACAGTTAATGATGTAACTCAGCTTGTCCTGTATATTTATGTACGCTCCAAATGATGATCTTGATGTGAAGATCGAAACGTCGGGATAATAAAAAAAGTTTTTTTTTTTTTTAACACAGTTGTAAATTCCATAAAAATTTTTAAAATGAATGCTGATCACCGTGTAACCATAAAAGAAACTATTAACTTTAAACTTATATCCTCCTGTTCCTTATTTCTACCTCCAGTATTCCTATTTTTATTATACCAAGGATCTCTAGATGTTTATTTGAATTAGTGACTGCGCATCAGGAAACCCTTTTATGGCATTAAATATTACTACTTTCGGTAGATATCATTCCTTACTCTTATATACATTTTGGCTATCCCTTTATCTAAATCTCGTATTAATTATCTGTCTTCCCCGCTCACAAGCTCGGTTGTTTTTTAGAACAGTGTATCAAAGAATTAAATTATCAGGCAACACTCTATTAATATTTAAACAGCAAAAATTTAATTCACATAAGACACATTTTTACACTGCATTTTCAATAATAAAAGGAAACATCACAATTTAAATCTGCATAAATAGACTAATTAAGTTCCTGCATTATCTCACAGAAAATCATGTCACATGTTTAACTAATTTTCTTAATGCAACATAAGTCATTTATACTGAGCAATGGTACTTGTTACTAAATTATTAAATCTTACTCATTGAACACATAAACAATATCTTTTACACTCAATTGCTCTTTCCTTTCTATAATATTCTATAGGCAATTTTTCCTTTCTGGGAATATTCTATAGGCAAGTTTCACCAATTCAGCAAATAGTTACACTGACTTATTTCAATCTACAAATTCCTACACTTAATCACTTTATAATCTTTAACTGTTAGATATGCCTATTTAGATCAGCTTCTACTTACAGTCCATTAATAAGTGTTCTCTTAAAAGCTCAAGGAAATTTAACAAACGGGTCAACTCACTTTATAGCTGCTACCCTCTGTGTACTTGGCTTCGAACTGGACTTCCGTTCCGTGTCAGGTTTTTTTCAATCCCTCTTTACGCTGGCAATAGGTCTACTGATGTTTCTAGGCTTCTGCTAAGTTTCAAAATAGTCACATTTTTAGACAACAAAAAATTTGCCACTTCCTGAGTTGATTGACCTCTAGCAGCACTGGCAATAACCCCCCCCCCCCCCAAAAAAAAAAAAACTTGGGTGTTTAAATTCACACCTCAAAAAAGCCAAGAGTAGAACTTGCATTATTACAAACAATAATACAGGTGTTAGGGCCACCATGAGATGGTAGCAGTTGTTGCTGTATACTCTTTTTTTTTTCTGCCCCTTTTCCTCCCCTTGATGCATTGATAGTTTGTGCTTGCTATTAGTGAAGACTTGGAAGGATAGAGACTGCCTATCCATCTGTCTTCAAAAGTAATGGTTAAAGTGGATTAGCCCACTTCCTCAGGGAATAAAAGGCATTATACTATGTATATTTTTATATATATACACATTAACCTCTCAAAAAAAAAGTGAAAAAATATATTCTGCATATGTGAATTCACTGGAGAAGTGTTCATCTAGGCTGCACAATTTTTTTTTTTTTTTGTTTTTCAATTATGTTTTGAATCTCATTGGTTTTTTATTCCTCTCCCAAGGCATCCTTAAAGAGATTCTTAAAGAGTGCTTCTAACTCCCTTCTTTTAGCCTAAACATTTTGGAAAATGATCAGTCTCTGTTGTCATCAGTGCAGCTGTAGTGCATGAATAGATGGGAGGTGAAGTATGACAGACATCTGTAGTAGAAATATCGCATGTTTCTAATTCAGACTAGTTATTGAGTATATGTTGTCTACAGTCAACTTTTCTGAAGTATAGAGTTCAAAACAGTAGTATTTTTTAGTTATCACAAAAATTTTCACTTATAGTGAATATGTTGAGTACCCCCCCCTTTCCTCAATAAATTAAGAAGAGCATTTGTAGCACATTTTTTTTCTCAGTTTGGAAGAATTGAAGTTTCCTGGTATTTTAAGTTTCCATTTTTTATTTCTCATGCTCAGTTGTTATATGCCCACCAGTTGAAAACACAGTATGCATATTTGTAGTGCAAGCTGTACTTGAATGCAAAACATTTGTATCAGCTGAATATCTTACAGTGAACTTTAGGTGGCTTACCTATTTCATGTATAAGAGCTTTTTAACAGAAAAGGAGTTAGTTGGTCTCATTTGGTGGTTGCAGGGTCCCTACTGGAAACTCAGTTTTTCATTCCACCATGCATCCTTACCAGAAGAATGTACACAATTTAACAGATGTAATACACTGGCCTCATAGGCTTAGTTGTGTTAGCCACAACTCCAAACAGCAATAATGTATTTCATTATAGGCAGTGTAAACCTTATGTCTCATCCAACCTGAACACAAATCAAACTTTTATATGTATATTTTGGCAGAGAGGGGAAGAGAAGTATTTTTATGATACACTTTTACTTAAATTTAATTGATTGATTGTTGACATTGAATAAGAATTAAAAATTTTCCATTAGGCTTTTTTACCTCTAAGTCAGTTTGCATCACTTCTTGGTGGATCACGAAAAAATGTATCAAGCGCAAGTAAAAAAAATATGAAATATGAGGATGGGCTAGAATCTGGACGTCTTGAAAATTTACTTGAGGTATGTTTATTTTAATTAAAGTTAATTGTAATTCTGAATTTCAAATTCTCTTAGTGAATAATATACTTTGATTTTCTTCTTGTGGTTGCTTAAGAAATAAAGCTAAATAACTGGGAGAAGACCCTTCATGTAATCTTTTAATGAATGCAGAGAATTGACCAGGGTTTCTGACTTAATGTTCAATCCTCACCTTCTTGTGGTGCATCTCTCGCATCATATTTAGAAGTTTTTGAATTTTATTTGTGTGTGTGTGTGCGTGGCAAGTGTTAAAAATCTGTTTACCATAAGCTCTCCCTTGCTGTATCTGCACGCAACACTCATGAACACAATACTTCTGTAATGGAATGATTTTTCATGATGAATATTTCTAGAAAACACCTGTAAAGATTTTGAACATCAATATTTCATATTGGAGGATGGATCCTAATGCATCATTGTCTTTAAAAGTCCAAAGAGAAATACATGATGCTTTTAGCATGTTATTAAGAAGCTTTATGAAGAGAAGAAAGATGCTACTGTTCAGTCATCTCTTGATAATTTCATATGGAAGGTTGAATGGCCAAATATGCTACTATTTATACTTTATTATATTACATTGCATTAATAATTATATACTGAAATCTAATTTGTGTGTGTATATCCTATTAAATAAACTAACAGAAATAACCTTTAAAACATGTTAATGCACTATGTACTGTAAACTCACATACATCTACTGTAAACACATAGACAATAAAGCGTGATTAACAGGTGAGGGGCTACAAAAATTATACTGAAAACAAAAAAAAAAAACCCAAAAAACTCTCCAACTATATTTGGAGCTTCGAGAGCAATGAATATTGCTTTCATGCCATTTCTGAAATATAGGATGCTGGAAAGTCTGAGACTTTCCAACCTTACTTAAATATCTTTGTATCTTATATTCACCTTACTACCACTTAACTCTTTGTCCACTCTGTGTTTTCCCTGTCTGTTATTCTCAATAACTTCTCCAGTTTCAGGCTAGCTTATGCTGTCTTATTACAAGCCAGACATGCTTCACAGAGGAAAATTTTGCTATTAATTTAGAAAGAAATACCTGAGCATATAAAATTCAAATGGCCTAATCTATCTATATGCTTGCTAAGTTTTTATTTATTTTTACTTTTTAATGTGAATTCCACCTATGGCTTTAAACATACTGTATTTTGAGTTTCTTCTAAGAGTCTAATAATGAGACACCACTTCAGGCCTTTATTAATCAGGGTGGTGATCTCATACTGGGTGCGAGATCACCTAATGCTTAATCGTCTTAGAATTTTACAAAAATCCATACCTGTAAGGATTCAAATCCAGTTTGTTGGGTCGAGAGCAGGTACCCTCTTCACTCAGATAGCCAGATTGGCAGTTCATTCCATGGTATTTTTATAGTGCTAAACAGCACAAGGCTGAGAATGATTGTGCAAGATGTGTTCTGCAAATAAATCATCCATCTCATTTAAGATTACAATTTTCTATGGAAGATATCATTTAATAGGTTCATGCTGGGATGTGTTTTGCATTCTACACATCTGGCTGAACTCACTGTACCATGTACATGTCCCCTCTGCAACTGGCAGGCACGTTTTTATGCCTTCATCAGTGTATTTGAGTGACTATCAAGTTTTTTTTAGTATGATTTTCATGTAAAATGAATATTTATGAAAAGTCTTCATGGTATAAAAAAAATCTCATAGTGATTATATAAGTAAAATGGATATTAGATCCAGCATTATTTCAAAGTCAAATGTAGAAACTATGAAAGTTTCATAAAAATAAGTTGACCAGAGAGCTTACGGGAATACACTCACTGGCATTCATGAACGAGATTCTGAACAAGAGTTTTTGCTCTCTTAAGGTTTTTGCCTGGTCTCTGAGAAGAACCAACCAGTTCGAAACAGTTTTCAGGCCAGTAAAACTTTATCAGAATGGATTAATAGAAAGCACATATATAGACGCTTGGGTGGCACCTAATATCCACTTATTTCAAATTATATAACACAACTTGCTTTTTCAAGCATATCATGACATAAATGGGTTGGTTTCTGTGCCAAATATATATAAATATCTAGCAATATTTTAATTTTTTTATTGCAAGTTATCTGCAAAACATGAAAGTTTTTTGCAATCAATAGTTTCCTTTCTTATCTCTAGAAATATAGTTGCACTTATGTATGATAGTGTGATTAACTGCTGTACCGCAACAATATTTTTATTTAATTTTTAATGTAATTAAACATTGTTTCCAGAAAGGGATGTATATTCATTGGAAAGAACAATAAGCACAATTCATTGAACTTGCAAATATTTTTTTTTTTTAATATTCTGGTGTTGACTTACCTGTTTATTTAAACATGGTTTCTATTCTTATTTTCCTCCAGCACAGTCATCAGAAATAAATCAAACATATTGTATAGAAAACACCACAATTGTTCCTTTCATAAAATAATGAGATACTTTTTTATATATATATATATATATATATTGTTGAAATTAGGATTTACTCGGGATGTATACATTTATAAAAATAAATTTAACTGACTAGAACCCGAGAAAGTATAACAAAAACCTTTAATACATCACAACTAGTTTCATCGGTGATCCGACTTCTTCAGGTGAGAAATAAAAACATAAGACATAAAATAACACGGTAAAAAATGAACTTTACAGCTTAATAAAAAGCAGAATAATAACAGTCATATTTGAATAGGTGACCGCGTGCTACCGTTGGCATGAGTAGAATGTGTGCGACAGCTAATTTTTGAGCGCCAGTACTGGATTACTGCGCTATGGGAATCGGGTAAATTGTAGCTAAGATTATTGTTTAAATGTGAAGGGTCCAGAACTATTTCTTTTGATTCGATGATTCTTCTTTCGAATTCATCCTTGCAAATATATAAATTAGTAGTGCGTTCCCAATCAACTTGATGTGGCTGTTCTTCAAGGTTAGAGTTTGCCGAGAAAAGGACATGACTGGAAAGGGCGCTCGCTCGTGCTCTACTGTAGGAGATGTCACGTCTATGTTCCTCAAGACGAAGTGAAACAGATTTGTCTGTCTGGCCAAAATAAGGTCGACCACAGTTGCACAAAACTTTATAAACACCAGGAAAATGCAGATGGTTGTGTTTTGGTTTTGGTCGACTCAGAAAAGAACGAAGTTTTGGCAGCGTAGTATAGTCGGTCTTTATGTTGAATTTTTTCAGAATCTTAGCTAGTTTTGGGGTAAGAGTGCTGATAAAAGGCAACTGTATATGAGTGATTGGGTTGGAGTCATCTTCTTGTCGAGGATGTTGGCGTGGTCTCAAGCGTTTAGTGATGTTACGAGACGAATATCCATTATTTAAGAAGGTGTTTTTCAGGAAGTTAAGCACTGTTTGAAGGTCTTCTTCTGTGGAAATGAGACATCTTGCTCGATGGGCGAGGGTGGAGATGATGCCCAGTTTCTGAGGTGGGAAGTGATGAGAAGAACCATGTAAATATCATATAAAAATCATGTAAATATATATATAAAATTTTGGAATAAAAATTGACATTTCTCATATTTGTCTGTCTGATACCCTACCAGGTTTTGAAATGCTAATTTTGCATAAAGCTTCACAATTCTTTCTTTTACTTCAGATTTTAAAATACAAATCAGCCCTGCTAACATTTTAGGGTTAGCAAGGCATTTCTTGGAAATAAACTCTGAAAACTAGTCTTTCTATTCTTGTTTAAAGAATAGAAGGATGTGAAATCATCGATAATTCTTAGAAAAGATTTCCCTTATCCACTATTTTAAAATAGATTTTTAGAGTATTTTATTGTATTTCCTAGTATAGAAAATTTTGTTTTGCTTGCACCCATGCAACTGGTGGTATGTGGTAGGTATTAACTATTTTTATAAAGATGAATAACTTGTAAAATAATGTACAGCATAGAGCCAGTCCCTCAGTTGCATAAATTTGACTTAAATTCAGACTTATTCAAATTATCCTGAAAGAGCTATAATTGTCTAGAAAAATGGCAAACTATAAAAATGTTGCTTAACCTGCCTTCACTTTTAACATGACATCTACCTTAGTCTTGCTTTCAGCACATACAGTGCTCTATTTTTAATATTTTGAGTGCAGCATATAGTTTGAGTGTTTATATATTTTTAGTTTTTGCATAAATCCTAATGCCTCATTTCAAAAAGAAATAATGACCCAGAGATTGAAGAGAAGAACTTATGAAGAGATGACGGTTCAGTCATCTCTTGATAATTTCATATGGAAGGTTGGTCACTCAACCTTTGAATTTCATTGAATTCAATAATTACATATTGAAATCCAATTTGTGCGTGTGAATTCTTTAAAACGTGTTAATGCACTCATGTTAAAGGTTTAATGGAGTGAAACAGCACTAGGAAAAGATTAAAAATAGTGTTTAATTCTTCCAATATTTTGTCTGTTACAGAGACATCAGGCAGTACAATATAAGACTTGTAACACATGAATGTTAATGCATTACCACATACACTAACTATAAACGCATAATCATTAGAGTATGATTAATGGGTGAGAGGGGATTAAATCCGAGTTAGTAATGTTTGCAGAACGCAACTGTTATGTAAGTCAGGGACTGCCTCTGTTGGTATTCTGTAAATAAGAATTTACAGAATACCAATTTTATTATGAGTATAAAAGATATTCACATACTTTATATTTCAATTTTGAAATTATAAATAACAAAAGAAAATTATGTATGTACATATTAACATGGAAAAGTCTATGGTGATTATAACACTGTTACTGAATAAAAGAATATTAATCTTAGAGAACAAAAAGATAAATATAAATAAAAAAAAAACACAAATAAGCACAACAGATTAATGATTTGCTCATTAAGCACTAACAGAACAAGTGATTATAATTGATTGATTTGGCTCTCCTTCTAGTTGTTATTAAGCTAATGATGTATGTACAAAAAACTATTATCCGTTAGTTATTTTTTGCAAAACAAATTCATCTTTTTTTTCCAAATGTATCCCTTCATAAATTTGTACATGCATAACTAGTTTATAGGATGACATGTAATTCATTCTCTATCACAATAATTTATTGCACCCTCTATAAAACCACGAGTCAATTATTGGATATTTATTTTGTTGACTATAACAAGTCTGTTTATATTCTTGCGTGTTCTCTTCAATATGCCAGTCATTTGCAAATGGTTCATATCTGATTAACACAGATTTAAATATAATTACCTACACTTTTTAGAATTTTAGTTTAATACTTTATCCAAGTGTAAGCAAACAAAGTTTGCGCATGAAGTATCTTCAGGACTTGTATAGGTAAATATGACTTCTCTGTTGCTTCCACCTTAGTATCACCAAGGTGGAAGCAACAGAGAAAGTCACCTTAGTATCACCACTTCTGGGTCTTGCTCCCACTGACAAGACCTCAATAAAGGTCGAAACCAGTCTGGGTAGTTGCCCTTCCCTTAATGCATAGCATTATACATGTCTGCAAGGAGATGTGCTTTGCATTATGGGAGATACTAAGACAAGTGATGAGAGCTTGGTCCACCTTTACCATGAGTTGCCTCAGTCCTGAAGATACTTTAAGTGCAAACTTTGTTTGCTTACACTTGGATAAAGGATTAAACTAAATTTATTATAGTCTAACCAAGTGGGAAAGGATTAAACTAAATTTATTATAGTCTAACCAAGTGGGAAAAAACTTCCAACAACTTTTTAGAAATTTAAAAATACAAACAAATATAGAATTTCTCTTAATTATCAGTTGCTTATGTAACCTGAAAACAAAAAAGTATTTTCTCTTCTACCTAGATTTGGTTTTTCTGGAAAGCATACATAATTTGTTGTTGCCTGCCAAACCAAAGGCACAAGACAATTTGTCACATTCCACTCCTTTGGTAAGTATGCAGTCATCCAATTTATCAGGCGATTGTCGTGAATGTGTTGGAATTCTGATGGATGTCCATGCTATTTTATATGTGATTATTACTGATAGCAAATGCCTTAGTAAGTCTTCTAGCTGAATCTGTGAAATGGGAAAATCCAGCTGGTCTTTTATGTATATGTTAAGCCATTCAGGAGAAGACTTTGCTATTGGAAAAGTTGATGCACAGGTATATATGAAAGCAAAATGAAAAGAATAAATTTATGTAATTTAGTTGTAGAAAAAAACATGTTTCATAAGATGTTCACAATGCCTTTTTCATTAGTTCACATTGCCCTTGCTTCTTAAGTGTATTTGTTTGTGGCAGGGTTTCATTAGAAAATTATGAGATCATTGGCATTGTTAATGTTCTAATACTTGTATAATTATCATCAAGCAGTATTAGGAATTCTTTAATGAAGATATTAATCACTTGTTAACATTTTCTGGTGCATATCTGAAGCATGTAATTGTGTCTGAAATATTCTTTTAAAGGTCTATGGAACTGTGATGTCACTTTTTTTAATATTTTATTTATGATATTCAAAGTCAATTTTGATCATGCCTGTCATTTTCATGTTTTAAAAGATGGTTACACTCATTATAATAAATTTAGTTTAATCCTTTATCCAAGTGTGAGCAAACAAAGTTTGCACCTGAAAATATCTTCAGGACTGGGGTAAGGTAGTACAACTCCAGGCAACTCGTTGCAAAGGTGGAGCAAGTTAACATCACTCCTATCTCAGTATCTCCCATAATGCAAAACACATCTCCTTGCAGATATGTATAATATTATGCATTAAGGGAAGGGCCACTACCCAGACTAGTTTCGACCTTTATTGAGGTCTCTTCAGTTGGAGCCAGGCCCAAGTGGAGATACCAGGCAGAAGCATTAGCAAGGTCATCTCCACCTATAGGAGTTGCCAAATGGTGTGTCACCTTTTTATTAAATTACTCTGGATTTAGAGAAAGATGTTGAAAGTATATTTTTCACTTGGTTAGATTATAATAAATTTAGTTTAATCCTTTATCCAAGTATGAGCAAACAAAGTTTGCACCTGAAAGTATCTACAGGACTGGGGTAAGGATAAAGGTCGAAACTAGTCTGGGTAGTGGCCCTTCCCTTAATGCATAAAATGCATAACATTATACATATCCGCAAGGAGATGTGTTTTGCATTATGGGAGATCCTGAGATAGGAGTGATGTTAGCTTGCTCCACCTTTGCGAGTTGCCTGGTGTTGTACTACCTTACCACAGTCCTGGAGATACTTTCAGACGCAAACTTTGTTTGCTCACACTTGGATAAAGGATTAAACTAAATTTATTATAATCTAACCAAGTGAAAAATAAACTTTCAACAAGTTACACTCATTACTTTTGCTGATGTTTCAGCCTCACTTGAATTACATTAAAAAATCTGATCTTCACTCGTCTCAAGAAACAGTTTTGAGATAGATGCCCAACTCAGCAGTTAAGTTTAGTCTCTAAGTTTCCGATGAATTAAAAATATCTTCGATAGTTAATTTCTCTTAAAATTTATTCAGTTTTTTTTTTACTATTGAAGTTTATCCAACCTTGATCTGTAGAAGTAATGCTACTTCATATTTTTATTTATTTTTTACAAATGTGTATGTATGTGGTTTGTGCATGTCAGTATAAAACATTTTTAAAATTATTTTCAGAGTTTAGACCTCAGCTTAGAACACACACATTTAGAAGATCTTTGCAAAGAACTTAAACAGAACCATGCTATCACTACTTCTCTTAACAGGCATGCTTCACGGAGAGTATCTTATGTATCATCTAATAGTTTTTTCGAAAACAAACATGGTAAGCTTTTCCCCCTCAATTCTCTATTTAGTATGCACTATTATTATCCATGAATTATTTAAAGGTGTGATGATGACAGATTGTTTCAGTGTTTATATATATTTTTAAAGAATTGACCTTCAATTTTATTTTTAAATTGTAAGAGCTTTTTTTTACTCATCTTAAATAAATTGTATTGCATTCATTAAATTATCAAAATGAAAATTTCTGTAAAAACCAGATTTGAGTACTTGTTCTCTGGTGCAGGATTCCTGCACTAGATAGCAAGCACTTTTTTTTCCAGCTGCTTTACACTTCCAGTGACAGGATGGATGGTGGTGGTATCACACTGTGTAACCAAAATCATCTACCACCTGAGGACTTTTCACAAACATGCTGCAAGGCATAATGGAATTTATTTTTTTTCTCATGAATTAACTTTTAATTCATTTGATATATCCTCATTTGTTTATGGCTGAATAATGTGTATTTTTCATTTTATTTATGAAATATATTACTTTACATTTGCGCCACTAACCAACTTTTAATAGTAACCAATATTTCATTCAACTATGAGAACCATTGAATATTGTGTCATGTGATGTGAAATGCATTGTAAATAGTTTAAGTTTGCAAAAACTATATTTTAAGCACTGTAGAACAATTGGTTATGCCCTTCAATTGGAAAAGACCCGAGTTAGACTCTTGAGAGGAATCTTTGTGTGGCTTTTTTAATTGAAAGTGAGTTAGCTGATCTCATACAGAGGTAGCAGGATTTTTCTAGAAACTTGAGTTTTTCATCCTGCATACAGGCAAATCGGCCAAAGAGAACACATGCAATTTATAGACAAAAACTACTAATGGCAGTGGGTTGGAGATGGGGTTATGTGTTGATGATTGTAGTGCCATTATATGTAGCTGGAGAATTAAGTAGTGGAGATGAGTCGTGTGTAGTTGGAGGATTAAGTAGTAGGAAGAGAGTGAGATATGTGTGTATTAGTGTGCTCTCCTACGATGAGTCCTGGGACTCCTTGGAAGTGTCACGTAATTAATTAGTGGCACAAGTTGAAAATAATATATTTCACAAAGAACAAAATTCAAAATATGCATTATTCAGCCATAAACAAATGAGGATATATCAAAAGAAGTAAAGATTAATTCACCTGAAGAAAAATAAATTCCATTATGCCTTGCAGCATATTTGTAAAAACTCCTTGATTGGTAGATGATTTTGGTTGCTCGGTGTGATAATACCACCATTGTGTTACTGGAAGTATGAAGTAGCTGGAAAAAAAATACTTTCTCTTCTATGACAGAAATTCTGCATTACAGAGCTGGAATCCTATTTTAAGCTTCAGTTCATCTGCCCAAGTACTAAATGTATGTCAGGAAAGAGGTTGTAGAACTCTAGGTCATCCCTGGAAGGCAAGTTAGAGAGATTAAGTATGTGAAGTCCAGCTTCTGATGACATGCCTGGTGAATGAATGGAATAAACTGCAGTGGGCATTAGGCGTCTCTTCAGTAAATGTTTAGAGAAGTATTTAGGTGTGGTAGGACCTGTAAGAGATCTTTCACTTGATGAATAGTTATTGTTGTGTAATTATGAGCCATGCAGCCATTGCTCTGAGGCCAATGTGTTCTTATTAATTGTGTGTATTCTTGTATTCTTCTTGCTGTACATGAAAATATTTTTACAACCACAGCTAAATGTGGACATATATTTATTCTCAGCATACTAATAAATTATAGTACACAAAATATGTATTATAAATTTCGTACATATTAAATTGCAATAAATTTTTGGCAAAAGTTGCAAATTTTCTAAGGACGCAGTTAATTAATGTACAGTGCTTATAGAAAACTATGCGGAGAGACATTTCACTATGGAATATGTCCACCCTGAACTGCAATGCAGCTCTGGCTCTGACGTTGTACCATGCTTAGCATCAAGTGATTCAGGAGTTCTTGAGGCAAACTGGGCCTGCTCCTCCTTCAGAGCAAGTAAGGCCTTGTTTGTTGTCTGGAGGGGAATTTCAAGTAGCAGTGCATCTCAAACGTGTTTTACGAGGCTGAGATCTGGGGAGAGCGTGCTGGCAATTTGATTTCATGAGATACTTATGTCTCCAGAAGTATCTCAACTGCTCATACACGATGCGGTGTGGCATTGTCATATATAAAATGAATTCTTCGCCTACAGCATCACAGAACAAAACAGTTGAACATAACATTGAAGAACTTTGTTGCAATATCATTCACCAGTCATGGTCCTTTTTTCAGCACTTGTAGCTTGGTGCATCCATTAAGCATAATACCTCCCCACATCATGACACCAGCACTGCCATATCTATTCCTTTCAAGACCATTCTCTCAATGGTAAGCAGTACAACTTTCACGGTAGATCAAGTGTCATTTAGAATTGAAGGAAAGACAAAAACGATTTCTGTAATAGCCCATTGGTGTCTTGTCCAATTTTTATGGATATAACACCACTGAGAACATGATCTGTGATGAGCTGTAGATAAAGGGACGCAGATTTACAGACCTTCGGGTGTATAGGCCAACTTGTTGCAGATGTCTTGCCGCAGTTTGTCGAGATATCCCCGGACCTGCAGTTGAATGGAGCTGACCTGCAGTGGTGCGTCGATTACCTTTTGCTATTATAACCAAAAATCTATCTTTATGCTCAATGATAGAGCAAGGGCGACATCATAGCAAATGCCTGGACACATTCCATTTGTTTGAAATACTGCTCAGAACCTGGATACTATGCTATTTGCGATTCCAAACTCTTTGGCAATATTAGTAATTCTCTGGATTTCTTCAAACTTTCTAATAATTCTTCCCTGCATGAAATAATCTTAGATGTCTCTGAGACATTACAGGACATCTAAGTTTGCAACTTTATTCATTCACAAAAAGAGCTTCCTTCAAACATAATTTACTTAGCTCAGCCTTTTTGCCTTTTATCCTGGTTGAATGCTACCATGTGATCACTTTGCACACAATTCGAAAATTTGATTGTTTATCCACTTTCTATTTGAAATCATCAGTTATACAGATTGCCACAATCTGATTCCTCTGAATTTGCAGTTGTAATCTTCAGAAATAGATTAATCCTTAGGTTTTTGACACCAGTGTATTTGTTATTTGTTTGGCAGAGGAGATTTGCTCCTTTCTGTTGCGCCCTCTGGTTCCACTACTGTTAAAATATACTACATAAATATTGTTTAACTCTATAATATATGGAACTGTTATGGTATTTATAATAGAGTGAAAACTTAAACATTTATAGAAATGCATATATTTTAAAGTGGTAAATATTCAAATCGATGAGTATTAAAGAAAAATTACAGTATTGGTCTGGTTGGTTGGCCGAGTTGTTAGCGTTTCTGCTCTCCAGCCAAAAGGCTGCCTGTTCAAATCCCACCGTGGACATGGATGTTTGTGATTGTCTGTGAAAATATTGGTGGTGGTGGATGCAACTACACCAGCACCATCTATAGTTGGTGGATTGAGAGGTGGAGACAGTTGTAGAGTAGGTGCCCTCCCTCGATGAGTCTTTGGACTCCCTGGTGGTGTCACATAATAATAATAATATTATACTATACTTTTTGATTAATGTCAGGCAGGACCTCATTCAGTCAAAACCTCAGTATCTTTGTTGTCTGTAAAGTGATGTTATACTGAAGTTGTCTTTATTTGTTATAAATACTTCTTTTAGTTACTTCGCACTAAATCACTGAATGTGCTATAGCTTTCCAACCTTTAATAGGTGTGATTGATATAAAATTGATTAATTTTTTCACTGATTTGTTGTTGAATTGATTAATCGTGGAGTTTCATTCAGTTGTCTTCTGATTAACTGAAATTTTAGTGAATAATTTTCAATAAATTGCCTTTTGATGAAGAATTATCAAATGCATGGAAAAGCTTATATGTTGGAAGTACATAATAATTTATTTTCATGGTATTGATTACAACACAGAATGATAAGAAAATAATTAATATTAACTTATTAGCTGATATTTTGCTGATATTATATCTAGCATCTTCAGAGCACAAGAACAGTTTGTCACAGTACACAAAACAATTTGGTATGACAGTGGGATTAATTTAAAAAATTGTAATGAACAATACAAGGAACTAAATTTCTAATTAGGCATCATCTATGTTGTAAAAAGAGAAAAGAAGTATTAATTAGATCTTAAAATGACTATCTCCTAGATTTTTGGTAAATTTATACAGCCGTATTTGTTGAGGTTTGGAGTATGTTTTAAAGCTGCTGTTGATTCCGAAAACAATCTCTCTGACTTATGACTTTTGTGTAGCACTTAGTTTTCTTCCAGGTGATCCTGTGTGAAGGGTTATCCAAGGCATGGTCTGCTAGAGCCAACTTGCCATAACAATAGTGCCAGATGTATTTTTTATGTTCACTGGCAGATGTCAATAGTTCTTCCTGTCTGTTCCATAGAAAGCCAGGTCACAAGAACAGGGCAACTCTCATCTATTCACCTAAGGAGAAGAGTTTCTTCTTAGGTGAATGGATGAGAGTTGCCAATTTGATATATGGTTTAAATTTGTTTTTTGTTATTAAGCACTGCTGGATATCTTTTCAGATGTGCTTTGAATGTATGGAATGATAACAGTTTTGCTGTGGTCTTTTGTGATAGGCAATAGAGAGGATTCCTGGGGAGCTTTTAGTATCCTTTTTTCCCTATCTTATGGGGATTATAGCCATTGGTTAAGAAATTGTGACACAAGTGAGTAAGATCATCTGTAAAATGAAATCACAGAGAGTCATTTTAAGATCTTAATACTTTTCTCTTTTTCAAACATAGATAGCACCTAAATTGTTTCATTTACTATGATAAACTGTTCTTGTGCCCAAAAGATGCTGGATATAATATCATTGAAATATCAGCTAATAAGTTCGTAAATATTAATTATTTTCTTATGCTGTGTTGTAATCAATACTGTGAAAATAAATTAACGTGGGGATGCTTAAGGGTCAAAGCTGTATAACTGAGAGGAGACCTCCACATAGCCTTTAAAGGTATGCGGAGAACCGACCAGGGCTTCTGACCTAATGTCCAATCCTCACCTTCTCGTGATGCACCCTGTTGGGTATCTACTTGGATACTGAACGGACGAGGATGGGCTGGCAATTTGGGATTTAGTCGACCAAATTGTATTCTTATTGGTTAAACCAAAATAAAAAATGATGGTACAACATGACAAAATTTCATGCCGGCTAGGGCGTCGCCCGGTTAAACAAAGCCCCCGTTGTTTTCGCCAAGGAACCAGGGCGAACAGCGAAAAGTCAGCTACTGGAACAAATCTGAAAACAAACCCCAACTCAACATCACCAGAGTTAAAAATCGGTACTATCAACGTAAGAAGCCTGAATGGCAAAGAAATGGAGCTAGCTGAGGAATTAGATAGGTACCAGATCGACATAATAGGGGTGACTGAAACAAAAAAGACCAAAACTGGTGAGATCTTTCTGAGCAATAAATACAAAATGTTATATTCAGGCAATGACAATCAAGGAAAAGAAGGGGTAGCCATAGTATTCAACACAAAATACGAGGCTAATCTTCTTAAATGGCAGTCAGTCTCAAGTAGAGTAATGTGGGCAAATATGAGAATGGGGAACTGGACAATGAGACTTATTTGTGCCTATGGTCCCACAGAAGGTTCTACTAAGGTAGAAGTGGAGGAATTTTTTGAGGCTTTAGAAAAAGCAACTGACACAATGAAAAAGGAAAAGTTGGTCCTTGTTGGGATCTAAATAGCAGAGTAAGAAATGATTGTGAGACATACAAAAATATTTTGGGAAAATTTGGAGAAAAGAGCAAAGCTAATAATGAAGGCAAATATCTGTTGGATTTCTGCTCAGGACATGGACTGGTTATTACTAACACCATGTTCCAACATAAAAATGTGCACAAATTCACATGGAGAGAAGAGGCTAGGAATAAGAAAAGTCTCATTGACTATGTTATTGTTGATAGTGATGTTTTCTCCCTGGTGCAGGACACCAGAGTGTACAGAGGATTTGAAATTGGAAGTGATCACTATTTAGTCTTGAGCAGGATAAAATTGAATATCATATTGAAAAGAATAGCATGTGAGAAAGTTTTAAAGCGAATAAAAGTTGAGCAGCTCTCAGATGTGAACTGTAGACTAAAATACACAAAGATTATTGAAGTAAAAAAATGAAAGAGTTTGAGAACAGGAATCAAACCTTGGAGATTCAGTGGCAAACTCTGAAGAAAACATTGATTGATTCTGCTAGAGAGGCATGTGGTGAGGTCTGTAAGGATAAAAAAATCAGAACTCCCTGGTGGACACAGGAAGTTAAAGAGGCAGTGAAGGAAAAGAAGAAAGCATATCAAAAGTTCCTGGCAAATAAGTCAGCTTTTACTCTTACAGAATACAGAGACAAATGTAAGAAAGCTAAACAGTGTATAAAACTAGCTAAACAAAAGTCATGGGAGGACTTTGGCAAGAATATAGAAAATAAATATCAAGAAGGTGGCAAAATATTCTGGAGGTTGTTGAAGAAACTTAAGAATGGAGGAAAGAGTGCTGTAAAAGGAATTAGAGATGATAAAGGTGACATGAAAACGGGAGAAAAAGATATCCTTGAAGTATGCAGTAATTACTTTGAAAAACTACTAAATGAAACAAGCAGTGATGACAGCAGAGTGGTAAAAAACACTGACCAGGCATGCAGTCAGGAATACATATCCATACTTGAAGTAGAAAAAGCCATCAAAGGCTTGAAATGTGGAAAAGCAGCAGGAGTAGATGATATTCGACCAGAAATGCTGAAGTATGGTGATATAAAAGTCTTACAGTGGTTGCACTGCATAGTTCAGAAAGCCTGGACAGAGGGACGAATTCCCGATGACTGGAGTAGAGCTCTCATAGTACCCATATATAAAATGGGAAATAAAACTGCATGTGAGAATTACAGAGGTATTTCTCTACTGAGTGTTCCTGGCAAGATCTATGCAAGTATACTTGAGAAACGGTTGAGAAGAATTGTGGAAGAAAAGCTTGGTGAAGAACAAGCTGGATTCAGGCCAAATAGAAGCTGTCAGGATCAGATCTTCACTGTACGACAAATAGTCGAGAAAGCATGGGAATATAACAAAGATCTGTATTTAAGTTTTGTCGATCTGGAAAAGGCATATGACAAGGTGCCAAGAGAGAGAAGCTATTCAATACGCTGCAGTTATATGGTGTCAATGGGGCATTATATCAAACAATTCTTAGTCTTTATTTAAGTTGTAAGTCAGCAGTTAGAATTGAAGGAAGTACAGGAAGGTGGTTTAATGTTAAATCTGGTGTGAGACAAGGATGTAGATTATCCCCTCTTTTAAAAAGACAAAGGCAATGAAAATAGGCAGAATCATTGAAAATGTCAACTGTGTTGTGAATGGAGAACCTGTGGAACAAGTAAAACATTTCGGCTATTTAGGTACGATTTTTACTGAAGATGGTAAATTAAATATAGAAATAGACAACAGAATCAGCAAAGCTGGTATGGTGGGAAGTCAATTGAATAAATTCATATGGAATTAGAGAGAAATTTAGTTGGAACACTAAATTAGCTGTATACAAGACAGTGTTCAAACCAGTTTTAACTTATGAATCTGAGAGCTGGGTCAGAAGTAAAACACTTGACCAAAGACTGGAGACCACAGATATGAGAGTCCTGAGAAAGATTATAAATGTGAACAGATGGCATCAATGGCAATATCATATTAAAAACGAGAATATTAGGAAAGAACTTGACATTGTCAGCATCCAGGAATGTGTTAGCAGAGCTAATCTCAGGTGGTATGGTCACTTAAACAGATTGGGCGAGGAAAGATTAGCAAAAAAGTGTTCTCTGCCAGGTTGGCAGCAAAACGACCCAGAGGAAGACCAAGATATAGGTGGATTGATACAGTACAAATGCTTTAGATGATAGAAATATAAGATCTGATAATGTTGGAGTGTTGACAAGTAACAGACTGATTTGGAGGAAAATTGTAGATAGGAAATTAATAATGATGTAATTTTTTTCATATACTATCATATCCTATACACCTCTTGAGGGTACATTGCAGGAATTTGATGATGATAAATTAACATGTTTTTGGTGATTTGTTGTTTGAACTGTCTTTCAGTTGTCTTCTGAGAACTGAAAAACAGTTCAAACAATTCTGATTAATTGAATTTTTAGTGAATTGTTTTCATTGTTTTTTGCTTTCAATAAATTGCCTTTTGATGATTTCTGGTTTGAACTCTTTTTTGATCGATTGCTTTCGGTGAATTTTCCAACCTTAACCTCAGTATGATTAAAAAAAAATCCTTTCATTGAATTAAATTAAAAAAATATTTTCTTTGTTTTTCTTATGTCAATGAGTTGTTATGTATTATTGATAAAAATAATAATGTATTACATTAAGGAAATTTTCAAGTAATAATAAATATATATCCTTTTCCCACAGTTATAAATAATTGTGGGAAAAGGTTATATATTATATTATAAAAATTAAAAAAATAGATATTCATATTATCTTAAACATTTTTATAAAAATATTTATCTGGAAACATTTTAAAATGCAACAAACAGCTATTTCAACTACAAGTCAAAATATGTTGCAATTTGTGGAATACGGTTTAATCATTCCATGTTATTAGTAATTTGATTGCATTAATTAATACCTCAATAAAACTGAATGTGAGAATTACAGAGGTATACCTCTACTAAGTGTTCTTGGTAAGATTTACATATGTGTACTTGAGAAACGGTTGAGAAGAATTGTGGAAGCTGAATCCAGCTTGAAGAACAAGCTGGATTCAGCTTCAGGATCAGATGTTCACTTTACTTTACAACAAATAGTTGAGAAATCGTGGAAATATAACAAAGATCTGTATTTAAGTTTTGTAGGTCTGGAAAAGGCATATGACGAGGTGCCAAGAGAGAAGCTATTCAAAACGTTACAGTTGTATGGCGTAGTGGGGCATTACATCATGCAGTACTTAGTCTTTATTTGAGTTGTAAGTCAGCAGTTAGAATTAAAGCAAGTACAGGAAGATGGTTTAATATTAAATCTGGTGTGAGATAAGGATGTACATTATTCCCTGTTATTCATTATCTATATGGATCACATTATGAAGGAAAGTGGTATTAAACCTGATATCAAAATTGGAGATGTTAATGTCAGCTCTTTGCTTTATGCGGATGATGTTATACTTCTAAATAAATCCGCTACAAGTCTGCAAGATTCTCTGACTAAATTGAATAACTGTTGTAATAGATATGGTATGAAAGTTAGCAATAAAAGGACAATGAAAATAGGCAGAATCATTGAAAATATCAACTGTATTGTGAACGGAGAACCTGTGGAACAAGTAATACATTTTGGCTACTTAGGCACGGTTTTCAGTGAAGATGGTAAATTAAATATGGAAATAGACAAACGAATCAACAAAGCTGGTATGGTGTGAAGTCAGGTGAATCAGTTTATATGGAATAAGAGAGAAATTAGTCGGAACACTAAATTAGCTGTATACAAGACAGTGTTTAAAAACCAATTTTAACTTGTGGATCTGAGAGCTTTGTTAGAAGTAAAACACTTGACCAAAGAGTAGAGACTACAGATATGAGAGTCCTGAAAAAGATTTTGTGGCATCAATGGCAATATCATATTAAAAACGAGGATATTAGGAAATAACTTGACATTGTCAGCATCCAGGAATGTGTTAGCAGAGCTAATCTCAGGTGGTATGGTCAATTAAACAGAATGGGTGAGGAAAGATTAGCAAAACAAGTGTTTTCTGCCAGGTTGGCAGGAAAAAGACCAAGATATAGGTTAATTGATTCGGTAAAAAATGCTTTAGAAGATAGAAATATAAGATCTGATAATGTTGGAGTCTTGATAGGTAATAGACTGATTTGGAGTAAAATTGTAGATAGGAAGTTAGCAATGATGTAAATTTTTCATGTAGTACTGTCATATCCTGTCACCATTGAGGGTACATGGCAGGAATATAATAACGATTTGTATTGTATAAGCAAACTTGTTTTCTTATTTAATTCTTCTGTGTTATTTTTTTCTATTAAGAATGGATTTTTATTATACACTGCTTAACCATTACTGACTTTTTAGGATATTTCTAATATTTTCTTTCATGAAAAACATTTTATTTTATAATTAACATATTCAATTTTTTTTCCTAGGCTTTTCTGAGACATTGTTGCAGATGTATCCTATTTTATATAGCAGTCCGTTTCATTCTTGCAATTATGCAACATTTTTGAATCGAATAATTGGAATAAATGGTAAGAAATCTGAAATTTAATAATAATGTACTTTGCATAGGAGACGAAATCATTTTATAATTTTAACAATCTATTATGTACATTTCACTGGCTAAATTGTGAGTTATCATTGAGAGCACATTGTATGTTCTCTTATCTTATTATTTCTTTGTTTTCAGAATCAATTAAAAAAAAATCCTTTCTAATCATATTTAGACCTGTTTCTTGTTTAGGAAATGCATAAACATTTCCTAAATCACTTAAATATAAAGAGCCAACAGGCTTTATTTCGGCGATATAAACATTAATTAAACTAAGGGGATATTAGATCCCACATAATTTTAAAACTGAATAAGAAACTCAAAGATTGGAATCGGAGTTTCATGCCGAATATAGTATAAAAATCTATAAAAGCATCGGCGAATACTACCGTGAGTTGAATGCAAGTAGTCCTACAACTTAGTACAAACACGGGCAACTCCTTGCAAAGGTTGGGAAAGTTCTGATCACTATTCTTTGGTATTTACCATAATGTAAAAACACATTTCCTAGGAAATGTATGCTGTTATTACATTATGGTAGGGAGGTTACTACCCAGACCGGTTTCAGCCTTTATTGAGGCTTCATCAGTGAGTAGCTAGACCAAATTATTAATACCAAAGAGTATAGTGAAAAGAACTTATATACTCTGCTATACGAGTTGTCCAAAAAAAAGGTGCCATTAAGTTACTTAAATATAAAGAGCCAACAGGCTTCATTTTGGCAATATAAACATTAATTAAATTAAGGGGATGTTAGATCCCACATTGTTTTAAAACCGAATAAGAAACTCAAAGATTGGAATCAGAGTTTCATGCCGAATATAGTATAAAAAACTATAAAAGTATCGGCGAATACTAGTGTGAGCTGAATGCAAGTAGTCCTAGAACGTAGTACAAACACGGGCAACTCGTTGCAAAGGTGGGGAAAGTTCTGATCACTATTCGTTGGTATTTACCATAATGTAAAAACACATTTCCTAGGAAATGTATGCTGTTATTACATTATGGTAGGGGCACTCCTAAACGAAAACAGGCAAAATAGCCGTAAAAATAATTCTTCATAATATTTTGTATGAACATTTGATTCTATAAATATGCATGAACTAAAGGAAGAATATAGTAATATTAAAATAATTTTAATTCGGCATGAAACTCTGATTCCAATCTTTGAGTTTCTTATTTGGCTTTAAAACAATGTGGGATCTAATATCACCTTAATTTAATTAATGTTTATATCGCCGAAATGAAGCCTCTTGGCTCTTTATATTTAATGGGTGCACCTTTTTCGACAACTTGTATAGCAGAGTATATAAGTTCTTTTCGCTGTACCCTTTGGTATTAATAATTTGGTCTAGCTACTCACTGATGAAGCCCCAATAAAGGCTGAAACCGGTCTGGATAGGGATCTCCATACCATAATCTAATAACGGCATACATTTCCTAGGAAATGTGTTTTTACATTATGGTAAATACCAAAGAATAGTGATCAGAACTTTCCCCACCTTTGCAACGAGTTGCCCGTGTTTGTACTACGTTCTAGGACTACTTGCATTCAGCTCATGCTAGTATTCGCTGATACTTTATAGGTTTTTTATACTATATTCGGCATGAAACTCATCATCAAATTCCTGCCATGTACCCACAAGGGGTGTACAGGATATGATAGTACTACATGAAAAAATTATATCATTACTAACTTCATATCTACAATTTTCCTCCAAATCAGTCTGTTACTTGTCAAGACTCCAACATCATCAGATCTTATATTTCTATCGTCTAAGGCACTTTGTACCATATCAATCCACCTATATCTTGGTCTTCCTCTGGGTCGTTTTGCTGCCAACCTGGCAGAGAACACTTGTTTTGCTAATCTTTCTTCACCCATTCTGTTTAGGTGACCATACCACCTGAGATTAGCTCTGCTAACGCATTCCTGGATGCTGACAATGTCAAGTTCTTTCCTAATATCCTCATTTTTAATATGATATTGCCATTGATGCCATCTATTCACGCCTATAATCTTTCTCAGGACTCTCATATCTACGGTCTCTAGTCTTTGGTCAAGTGTTTTACTTCTGACCCAGCTCTCAGATCCATAAGTTAAAACTGGTTTGAACACTGTCTTGTATACAGCTAATTTAGTGTTCTGACTAATTTCTCTCTTATTCCATATGAATTTATTCAATTGACTTCCCACCATACCAGCTTTGCTGATTCTGTTGTCTATTTCTATATTTAATTTACCATCTTCAGTAAAAATCGTGCCTAAGTAGCTGAAATGTTTTACTTGTTCCACAGGTTCTCCATTCACAAGACAGTTGACATTTTCAATGATTCTGCCTATTTTCATTGTCTTTGTCTTTTTAATGCTGACCTTCATACAATATCTCTTACAACAGTTATTCAATTTAGTCAGAGAATCTTGCAGACTTGTAGCGGATTTATTTAGAAGTATAACATCATCCGCATAAAGCAAAGAGCTGACATTAACATCTCCAATTTTGATATCATGTTTAATACCACTTTCCTTCATAATGTGATCCATATAGATAATGAATAACAGATGGGATGAAACTCTCTGATTGCAATCTTTGAGTTTCTTATTCGGTTTTAAAACAATGTGGGATCTAATATCCCCGTAATTTAATTAATGTTTATATCGCCGAAATGAAGCCTGTTGGCTCTTTATATTTAAGTAACTTAATGGGCGCACCTTTTTGGACAACTCGTATAGCAGAGTATATAAGTTCTTTTCGCTCTACTCTTTGGTATTAATAATTTGGTCTGGCTACTCACTGATGAAGCATCAATAAAGGCCAAAACCGGTCTGAGTAGTGACCTCCCTACCATAATGTAATAACAGCACACATTTCCTAGAAAATGTGTTTTTTACATTATGGTAAATACCAAAGAATAGTGATCAGAACTTTCCCCACCTTTGCAACGAGTTGCCTGTGTTTGTACTATGTTCTAGGACTACTTGCATTCAGCTCACACTAGTATTTGCCGATACTTTTATAGTTTATAATTTTATAGTTTTTTATACTATATTCGGCATGAAACTCTCTGATTCCAATCTTTAAGTTTCTTATTCGGTTTTAAAACAATGTGGGATCTAATATGCGATATAGAGTTCAAGGTTATATCGTAGTGTGTAGTGTTCGTGCAAGCTCCTGGTAAGATAAGTATTATTTTCAGTTATCGTTGATAAAATTACTTAATATTGCGTAGTTTTGTTTGCCTTGCGTATTTTAGTGCGTCTATTTGTGTGTTTTTGGTGTGTTATAACTTATTTGATAAAACACGTTGCAATAATTATGGCACCTGTACGAAGGAAAATGGCGGCCAGTAATGATGGTTCACCATCTTTATCAAAGACCGGTAGTATAAAAGAAATGAGTCAGTGTACTAGCTGTGAAATGTACGCTTTGCGGAGTGCGGTCGGAGTTTGGATAGATGATAATAAAGGATTGAATGTGTGTAGAAAATGTAGGGAGAATGAGGAATTGAAGTGTATTTCGAATCATGAGTGTGATATTTTTGTCAAACTTCAGAATGAAGAAAATAGCGATATGACAAGAAACGGCAAGGTTGTACATGAGAATTATGAGAGTGTGAATGTAGAAAGTGTGAATGATAGTATTAATGGTTTCTCAGAGAATAAAAAAGATGAGATAGATGCATTGAGTGAGATCGCGTTGTTGAATGGTGCGATAGAAAGGGCAAAACAGCAGCTAGAGTGCATGAACAAAAGTCGACTGAATGAACCAACCAATAATAAAAGGTATGACAGGAAAAAAAGGCGTATGAATGTGAACATGAACAAAATGAAGGATAGAGTGCTGTAGAGACTCGTTAGAACGAGGTGTGTTAGTAGAGGATTTGACAAAATCGTACCAACCTGGTGCGACCATAAAGGATGTAACTGAGTCTATTAGAGAGCAAAAGGAATGGGTGAAAGAAATGATTGTTGTGGCAGGTACGAATGATTTGAAAGGCGATAAAATGGAAATGATAGAAGACCTGAATGAATTGTTTGAGGTAGCAAAAGAAAAGAGTGAGAGAGTTAGAATGATTAGTCTTTTGCCACGGTATGACAGTGAAATGTTTAAAAGGAGGGCCATAATTGCGAATGACTTTATTCGTGGGTTATGTATGACGAGTGGTGTGGAATTTGTGGACGTGTGGAGTGAGTTTGATGGGCGAAAGGATCTATATAAGATGGATGGCTTGCATTTGAATGGTTATGGTGTAAGAAGACTTGAGAAAGTGTTGTTGAATGTAGCGGATGTGCAAATTCAGGGAAACTAGATTTGTTAGTGGGGGGGAGTAGATATACAGTCCTTAGGGAGGCAGTTGAATGTAAGAATGAATATAATATGCTAGAGCAAATAAGGACAACAAACCAGAGTGGGATAGTTAATATTAGGCATCAAGGTAGGGTTGGGGCTAATGGGGGTCTTAAATTCATGTACACTAATACTAGGAGTATTAGGAACAAGAAGGAAGAGATTTTGGCCATGGTTGGCACTTCCAGACCACAGGTTATTGGTATTAGTGAAACATGGCTGACTGTAGATGATATAGCTAGTGGGATTAAATGTGATGGGTATAGTGTGTTCAGGAATGACAGAGAATAAAATGGGGGGAGGAGTATTGTTGATGATAGCTGATGAGCTACAGCCAAGGAGAATAGAAGTTGAATTGCAGGATAGAGAAAAGAGCACATTTGAGGCCATTTGGTGTGAGATTGTGGCTAGCAGAACTAAATATACAATTGGGTGCTGCTATAGACCAGGTGATGGAAAAGATGGTGGTGACAGTATGCACAAACAAATAGAAGAAATGAGTGGAAGGAGGGTGATTATTATGGGAGATTTCAACTATGGTCGCATTGTTTGGAGTGAGGAGAGGACACACGGGAGGAAGGAATTGGATTTTTTGCGGTTATTAAGGGATAACTATCTGCGACAGCATGTAATGGAAATACTAGGGGGTCAGAGAGTGCTTGACCTAGTAATTACATCTGAGGATTTGGCTGTAACAAATATGACCACATTGCCACCAATCGGTGAGAGTGATCATAGGGTCTTGACTTGGGAGGTGGCTAAAGGTGTAGAATTTTCAATTAAGACAGGGTACATGTGGAATTATCGGGCTGGAAAGTATGACAAGCTTAGGAGTTTGATTGGCTCAGTGCCATGGCATGTACAACTGCAAGGACTAGAAGTTGATAGTGCATGGGAGGTAGTTAAGAAGTGCTTGCATGAAGCAATGGCTGACTGTATACCTAGAGTCCGAATAATAAATCAAGTAGGGGTTAAATGGATGAATAACACCATTAAGCTTGAGCTGCAAAAAAAGAAACAACTATGGAGGGAATTTAAGGAGAAAGGTGACCGGCAGGCACATGAACTGTATAAAGCGCAGGTCAGAAGGGTGACGAGTGTGGTAAGAAAAGCAAAAAAGGATTACGAAAGAATATTGGCCATGCAAGCTAAAGAGAATCCTAAACAATTTTTTAGATATGTAGCAAGTAAAAGGAAAAATGCACATGGCAGAATGATTTTAAAGAATGCCGATGGTAGGGAGGTAACTGAATCAGTTGAGATAGCTGAGTTACTGAGTGAGCACTTTGCAAGAATATATCATCCAGGTGGTGACATTGCAGAAACGAATAAACCAGTAGATTATACGGGAATTGTGGTGAATGAAGTGGAAGTGAGTAGTCTATTGCATAACCTCAATGTCAATACATCTGTGGGATTGGATGGTATACCGGCTCGTGTAGTATGAGAAGCAGCTAAAGAATTGTCAGTACCCTTGACCATTTTGTTTAATTTGAGTCTTGGGTCTGGGTTAGTCCCGAGCGGGTGGAAGGAGGGGAAAATAGTTCCACTGCATAAAGGTGGTTCCAAGACTGCTGTTGTAAATTACCGACCGATTAGCATATCAGGAATCATTGTCAAGGTCTTAGAGAAATTAGTCAAGAAAATAATACAGGATTGAATAGATGAAAATGGGATATTGTATGGGAGACAACATGGTTTTGTGAAGGGTAGATCATGCCTCAGTAACTTGCTCACGTTTTATAACACAGTGACGGCTGAACTGGATAGGGGTAATGGGTTTACAGTGATACTACTGGACCTTGCCAAGGCCTTTGACAGGATACCACATGGAACCCTAATCAGTAAACTGGAGCAGATGGGGATAGATATAGGGTTGGTAAGATGGATAGGAGGGTGGTTGAAGGAGAGATACCAGAGAGTGGTTTATTCAGGAGTGGAGTCAAAAAGACGTCTTGTGACTAGTGGAGTGCCGCAGGGCTCTGTTCTTGGACCACTGCTTTTCAATTTGTTCATCAATGATATTGGAAAGGATTTGAGAGGAAGTGTTCACTTGTTTGCTGATGATGCAAAGTTGGGTAGAGCAATTGTGAGTGCACAGGATGTCAAAATTTTACAGGATGATTTGGATAGTTTGGAGGACTGGGCTAGGAAAAATGGATGTCAGTTTAATGTGGCAAAGTGTAAGGTTATGCACTTTGGGGTGAAAAGAACAGCAGCAGTATATCGCATTGGTGGAACCGTACTCCAGGAGATTGATGAGGCCAGGGATTTGGGAGTGCTGGTGGATAGGGAGTTGAAATTTAGGGGGAACATTGCAAAAGTGACTAAAACAGCTCACCAAATCACTTGGCTTATGAAAAATACTTTAACATGCAGAGACAAACAAGTTGTTGTTCCTCTGTATCGAGCCTTGATAAGACCCCATCTGGACTTCTGTGCCCAGTTATGGGCACCGGGGTTTCTTCGTGATGGGGAGGAAGTGGAGAGGGTCCAGAGACGAGTGACCAAGATGATAGCAGGTCTGTGGAATGAACCTTATGAGAATAGGTTGAGGATTTGTGGGTTGCAGAAATTGGACGATAGGCGGAGGGGTGATATGATTGAGACATTCAAATTACTGAAGGGTTTTTATAAGATTGATCCAGAAGATATTTTTGAAAATATGACTGGTGGTGGGAGGACTAGGGGCCATGCATGGAAGCTGGCAAGAGCGTGGTTGACAAGGGTGTTAGAGCTAGGTTTTTTACTTGGAGAGTGGTGAATGAGTGGAATAAGCTTCCAGAGTCTGTTGTGGGTGCTACGACCGTGAATGAGTTCAAGGCAAGATATGATAGATACTGTGTGAATGTTGAATAGTTGTTCCAGACATGATGTTAGGGCCTCCCTCGATGAGTCTGTCGACTCCTTGGAGTTTCCCAGAACAATAATAATAATAATAATATCCCCTTAATTTAATTAATTTCCTAAATCTCTAAAATATGGCTTTGTTATGCACTTAGAGGTAATGGTATCTATTTATCCATAGTTATTCTAATCAGCCTCCAACACTGAACGACCACTTCAGGGATACCAGTTGGTTTAGAACTGGAATAGAAGGAATGTTCTTAGTTATTTTTTTGCTAGTTCATATTAGCATGCTGTCATAATAATCATTAGCAGTCGCACTTCTCTTTGGCTCACTACTGCCATATTGTGGTAACAGATTCACATCAAAGTGCATAACTTGACTCTTGCTGTTTTTCTCTTTACTCAACTCTTTCATATCTTTCTCTTATACCATATTTAGTTTCTTTCAAATTGTTCTTTCTGGCTAACACAACGATATTATTCAGTTATTGCTAATTACCTGTGTCACATCTGTAGCTCCAGTTTGAATCATGAATAAATTGAAGTATCACTGATAAAAAAAAAAAAAAATTAATAATGCTTTATTCTTTACCTTTTCACATTCAACATTCGGTTCCTAGGAAACAAAAGATTTGGAGTGCACACAATTAAGGGTTATGTAATTGATATATGACTGAAGAATAGAAGGAATGTTGTTATTGTTTTGCTAATATGAACTAGCATGCTGTCATAATTTTTTCACAATTGATGACAGTGCACTAGTTCATATTAGCACAACAATAACTAAGAAACCTGTACCTGTAACCTGTACTTTTATTGAATATAACATTACAGGTTACTGTACTTAATTTTAGCTTTATTATTTTAATATTACTATATTCTTCCTTTAGTTCATGCATATTTGTAGAATCAAATGTTCATAAAAAATATTATGAATTATTTTTACAGCTATTTTGCCTACTTTCGTTTAGGAGTGCCCCCCCCCCCTTTTTTTTTTTTTTAATGTCATTGGCTTTTTACTCAAGAATTCTGAGGTCATTACAGATCTATTTTAGAGGCAAATATATGTAGAATAATAAAGGAAGAAAATTTGCACATACCTTTTTTGGATTTTGTTGGTTGTCTTCTTTCTGCAATGTGCATACTTCTGCTGTTAGACTGTTAAAAGGGAAGGGAGTTTTGGAAAAACTGGGGGGGGGGGTTGAGGCAATGGGAAAGAATTTGAATAAAAAAACGGGTTTTTTTTTTTCAAATTAATTCTCCCCATTGCCTCAACCTCCCCCCCCCCTCCACTATTATTATCTGAGACCTCCAGGGAGTCAAGGACTCATCGAGGGAGGCTGGAAAATACCCAACCCAGCTATCATACCTACCCTTGAATTCATTCACGCTAGATGCAATCACTACCCATAAGGGCAAATTATTCCACTCACTCACTGCTCTCTGGGAGAAAAACCTACCACTTACCCCTTTCTTAACTGCAAATAAATTTAACTTCCATGGATGCCCTGTGTTCTCTCCCCACCTTCCATATAACGAAAAATTTCATCAGTTGAAATGCTATACCCATTCAAAAGTTTATAGACCTCTATCATATCACCCCTCTTTCTCCTGTTAACCAGAGTCTGTAATCCATATACTCGCTATCTGTCCTCGTAATCTAAATCCCATAATCTGGATATAATCTTTGTAACTCTTCTTTGCACCCTTTCCACAGCTTCTTTATCCCCTTGGAACCTGGGAGACCAAATCTGCGCACAGTAATCCAAGTGTGGTCTTATCAAAGCATTATAAAGAGGCAAAATTACTTCCTTTTCCTTATATGTCAAGGTTCGTTTCAACATAGAAATTATCCTCTAGGTTGTATTTGCAACTTTTGCTATGTGACCTTTGAACTTTAAATTCTTATCCACTAATACACCAAGATCCCTTGCCACTTCAGTTTCTTGTATCATAGCTCTGCTAATATAATATGCCACTGGAACTCTAATCATGCCAAAGTGCATAACTTTACACTTACTAACATTAAATTGACAGCCAGTTTCGTTTGTCCAGCTTTCCAGTCTATTCAAATAATTTTGTAATTACTGAATATCAGTAGCATCCCTGGTTGCCCTACCTATCTTTGCATCATCAGCAAATAATTGCAAATCTGATGATAGACCCTGCTTGATGTCATTAATGTATAGATTGAACAATAATGGCCCAAGGACTGAACCCTGAGGTACACCACTGGTTACCTTAAATCTGGCAGATTCACATCCACTGTATACCACTTTTTGATATCTCTCTGTCAACCATCCCCTGATCCTAGTCAGTAGATTATGTTCCAATCCCATATTCTCCAGTTTACACAACAGCCTATCGTGTGGTATCGTATCAGATGCCTTATTCAACATTATCATAATGTATCTATTCTCTTTATCTAACTTGGCTGTAACATTGTTATAAAATATGAGCAAATTGCTAAAACATGACCTTCCTCTAGTAAACCCATGCTTTTCCCTGCAGAGTATAGAATGCTTGTCTACCCATTTCTGTATGAGAGTTCTTACCAACTTCTCTAAAATCTTCACTACCACACCAGAGATACTAATAGGTCTGTAGTTAGACACCAGTTTTTGTACCACCCTTGTGCAATGGAACTCTCATACGTTCCTTCCATTTCTGTGGTATCATTCCTGAGCTGAGACTCAAGTTATACAAATGTGTGAAAAGCTAGCTAATTCACCTGAACATTCCTTTAACAAACAGGCAGATATTCCATCTGTCCCTATTGACAAATTCTTATCCAGGTTATACAAAAGCTCTTCAACCTCATATTCATGAACCTCTAACTCTTCATCCAACATAGCAGTAGCACTGTGCACCATACTACATACACCTGGTTGATATATCTTAGCAAAGTGAGCACTCATTAACTGAACAATCTCCTTAGCTTCTGACACTCATGTACCATCTGCATTCAATAAAGTTATTCTTGCACGTTCATTGTGCAAGAATAAATATTGTTATGTCAAATGTGCACATTCTTGCACATTTGACATAACGATAAAATTCTTTTGGATTGTCTTTTGCTTGCATGGCCAATTTCTTTTCATACTCCATTTCAGCTTTTCTCACAATACTTGTTACTTTTCTGGCCTGAGCTGTATATATTTCATAACTCCTCTCACCCTTATTCTCATGATATTCTTTCCACATCATCTGCTTCTTGTGGATCTCTAGCTTAATAAGGCTGCACATCCATTTCCCTCCCAACCTATTTGTTCTTCGAACACTAGGGATACATTCAGATACCGCCTCGTTCAAGCACTTTTTCAAAGATTCCCATGCATTGCTGACATTTTTTCCATTCAGTAACTGATACCATGGGACCAAAGATAGTATTCTTCTAAGTTGATCATAATTTCCAGCTTTGTAATTCAGCAGATAGCCTGATTTATTCAGAGCTTCAATACAAGTAGATACTTCCCAAGAAAGAACAGCATGATCACTTTCACCAATTGGTGATAAAATAGCCATATTCTTGACAGAGATCCCTTCTGATGCTATGAGCAAATCCAACACTCTTTGACCTCGAGTTCCTTTTTTCACATGCTGCTTGAAAAAGTTAACTCACAACAATTCAATAAATTTCTGTTCTTTATTATCATGAGGATTCTCTTCTACCCAATCAACGTTTGGAAAATTAAAGTCACCCATAATGATAATTCGCTTGGTACCCATAAGGCTAAATTGGCAATACCTTTCTTCGTCCCCTACAACTGAGCTGCCAGGTCTGTAGCAACACCCCACCATATATTTCATTCTGTTAACCTCCACTTCACATCAAATACACTCAAACTCATCGCTACATGGGACATTGTTACCATCATTGTTTTCTTGTATTTCTACCCTAACTGGACTTAAGTCATCTGATATCATTAGTAGCACTCCTCCTCTTCTGTCATTCCTAAAAATAGTATAATCCATTATACTCGATCCCACTTACCATATCTGATTCTGATAGCCAGGTTTCACTAATGCCAAAAATCTTGGGCCACATCGTATTCAGTAAAGCAACAAACTTTGTTTCTAATGCTCCTGGCATTTGTGTATAGACATAATAAATTGCGACCTAGCCTATTCTTATAATTAGATATTCAATGTATTCGGTCTTGTTCTAGAATATTCTCTTTCCCCTCCCCAGACATACTTAAAAGATCCGAACCCAAAGCATATTTTTCCACTCCTTCGCCACATGCATAACCATGTTCAAAGGCATTTATATCTTTATCACTTTATATACTATAGCTGAACTTTCACACACATTTTCACCATTCCTTCCTTAATGATCTAGTTTCTCTGACTCTCTGCATTAAGTCTCATACCAAGAAGTAATTTCTCCGGGCTTCTGATGCCAAATGAATTCAAGTGCAGGCCATCATTCTTATACAAATCTTTTCTGCCATCAAACACACCCCACATGTCTAAAAACTCTCATCCATATCTTCTACATAGCCTGCGCATGAAATCATTTACTATCATCGCCCTCCTTCTTAACTCAGTACTATCATATCTAGGTAGTAATGCTACAATTTTTACTCTTTCACATTTCTTTCTCGCTTCTTCCAACAGACCTTTCATATCTTCTCTCATACTATGTTTGTCACCACTTAAATTATTTGTACATACCAGCACTACCATTTCTTTTACATTTCTTTTTTGGTTTTCAGTTAAGTTTGTCATATTTTTAATTTTCGCTCTCGGGAAACTAGAAGCGGTGACTCCCTCAGCAAGTGCAAATTTTAAAATTGAGTCACGTTATTCTACATATATTTGTCTCTAAAATACATCCGTAATGACCTAAGAATTCTTGAGTAAAAAGCCAATGACATTAAAAAAAGGGGCACTCCTAAACGAAAGCAGGCAAAATAGCCTTAAAAATAATAGTTTTTAAGAGGAGTAACATGGAAATTTTCCCAGAAATAATACCTATATTATGAAGAATATTATGTTTTGGTACCACCTAGCAAAAAAGGGAAAAAAAAATCCTAGGTGATCTATGTGGGATTAGTTAGAGAGCAGCATTTATTGATTTTGTTTCTTTATTAATTATTCAGATATAAATATTCGAGAAAAGATGTATTTTCTTCACAAAAAAAACATCAAAATTTATCAAAATTCAAAGAAAACACAGGATGTTTCAGTACTATATGGGATTATCATATGTAGATGGTGATGTTGCTTTGAATATAAAGGACCACTAGGCACTACACTGTGTTAGCTTTGCATTAGGAACACCCACCTAATAATGCATTGGTCCACCTTTCTGTGCATTCACAGCTTGCAGATGCCTAGAACAGATTCCACAAGGGTGTTGAACATCCATGCATAATTTGACTTGTGTCCACTGCAGCATCTCCATTAGTGTGCACTCATTCCATGGAGGAAGATCATCAGTTCTCACACCCCCATTCTTGCATATCTCACACATGTTCAGTTTGGTTACAGTCAGGTGAGTTTCGCGGAAGGCAATGTGATGAATTTGTTGTGTTCCTCCAACCACTCATAGTTGTACGAGCCCGATGCAATGCATTGTCCTGTTGAAAGATGGCACTGTGGTCAGGGTAGTCCTCCTGCAGATATGGATGGAGATGGTCAGTTAACAGGTTCCTGTAGCATTTACCATTCAGTATTTATGGGATGATAACCAACAGACCTAGGACATACCATGAAAGAGCTTCCCAGACCATAATACCACCTCCACTGGTCTGTTAAATCCCAACTGTGCAACCAGGGAATAGGACTTCATGCTGTTTATGCCAAATGTGAACCCAGCCATCAGCATGGTGCAGCAGGAAATGGAACTCATCACTCCAGATGACCTTCTTCCATCTGTCGAGAATCCATTGCCAAGTTCCTTGGCCCATGCGAAGCATTGTTTCAATGCTTGGCCATCATCATGGGTATCCTTGTTGGTTTCTCTGGCTGTAGAAACCCCCCCCCCCCAGGCGAAGCAAGGTATAGTGCATGATGCAGGTGGAAATGTGTCAAACTGCTCTGCTGTTGTACTAGTGGGTGAGCTGTGTGACTGTTGTACATCATTTCTGAGATACCAGTCATGATGCCCAGTGCTCGCCTCTGGGATCAACCATGCGTGGCTGACCAGTGCGTGCCCTTTAATCTGGTCCTGGTGTACACCCTTGGTACATAGTACAGGAGCAACCAACAAGTGTGGCTGTTTCCATAATACTGGCACTTGCCCTCCAAGCCAACTATCTGTCCACAGTCAAATCGGCTTACATCACCACATTTCTCCATTATTCGCAAGCTTTCTGATTACATGTAGAAGATAGGTGTGCCTATTTATAGTAGCCGCATGTGACATCGATATCACATATGGTACTTTGTTTTTATGCCAAATATGTGATATTTGGTTGTAACACAAAGATAACTCGCTGTATTTGCCTTATTAAATGACTTGGTAATACTGATATTCTGATTTAAATATATTTCAGTTTATCAAAATTAAAAGGGGAAAAAAATAAATTTTTAAATAGAACAGGAACTTAATGTGTTGCAACTCTAATGATGAAAAAAGTATCATCATGCATAATAAGTATTTTGTACATATATATTTGTTGAATTGTAAGGATATTTTATTCCATCAGGTCTACAATCCATAAGAGAGTTTAAAACACGAGCTCGTAGGGAAGCTACTGAGCATAGTACATCTGGTAGTGTATCATCATCAATCAGTGGTCGCTTTTTAGGCTTGCGAGCATGGAAAGAAAAGGTAATATTTTGTTTAATTTTGGATCATATTGAGAAATGAAGCATATATTTGTTATGCTCTATATCCTTACCTAGGGGGGAAAAAATTGATCTGGATAAATTTCCTGGCTTTAATTTTAACTTTTTTTGTATTTGTTATAATAATGGACTACATTTGTGTATCAGAATTTATGTTCAAAATTACAGGAAGATACATTGAAGCTCTTTTTCTAGATGTAGAATCTGAATCATTTGCCATTTATTTTAGAATTATAGCTTGTATTACTAAAATTAGTTATTTGTATTTTCATCCAAAAATTGTGAAGATGGCAATCCAAAATATTTAGCTTTTTCTTTCAGTTCTCCGTTCAGGATGCAATTCAAATTTTTCATGTTCCTGCCTGCTTTCTATTGCTGATTTGCATGCCTGTGTATTTATCACAGCAGCTATTCATTTCAGTTAAAAGAATCCTGATGACTAGTAGTAGATTTAAGAGTATAACACCATTTTTCATGAAGTAAAGAGCTTGGATTAACATTTCCAATTTTGATATCAGATTTAATGCCACATTCTTGCATAATGTGATCTGTATGGATCATGACTGGCAGTGGAAATAGTGTGCACCCTTGTCTTACACCTGATTTTACATCAAACCATCTTCATCTGTCTCCTTCAATTCTAACTGCGGACTATGTACAAGGTGTGGCTATTAAATAACAAGACTGGCTGCAAAAATGTGATTTATTATTACAATTATACAACTTAATTGTTATCCCCCCCCCCTTCAACATACTCCTCTCCTCTATCTATGCACTGTTGCATACGAATTTTCCATTCTTGGAAGCAGTGTTGCAAGTCATCAGGCGTTATCTGCTTCAGTAGCACTGCCATTTTCTCTTTCACCTCATCCACTGACTGAAAATGGGTGCCCTTCAATGCAGATTTCAACTTTGGAAAAAGATGAAAGTCGCATGGAGCTAAGTCCAGCGAGTAAGGTGGATGATCCAACACTATGATTTCTTATCAGCCAGATACTGCTTTACAGACAGTGCTGTGGACTGGAGCATTGTCCTGATGGAGAATCCAAGTGTTGTTCTTCCACAGATCAGGTCTCTTCTTCCTCACTTGTTCTCTCAGCTTGGCCAGAACCTCAAGGTAATAATTTGGTCAACTATCTGACCCTCTGGTATCCATTCAACCATTACCTCGTTATTGATATAAAAAAAAAAAATTTTCAGAATTGCCTTCAGTTTTGACTTTCTCATTCTTGCTTTTTTCATTCTCGGTGACGTGGGAGTTTTCCAGATCTAACCTAACCTAACCATCCACCTTACTCGCCAGGCTTAGCTCTATGTGACTTACTTTTTTCTAAAGTTGAAATCCGCATTGAAGGGCACTCATTTTCAGTCAGGGGATGAGGTAAAGGAGAAAACAGCAGCTCCACTGAAGCAGATAACATCTGATGACTTACAGCATTGCTTCCAACAATGAAAAATTTGTCTGCAATGGTGTATGGATAGAGGGGGGGGGGTATGTTGAAGAGGATAACAATTAAGTTGTACAATTGTAATAATAAATCACATTTTTGCAACCAGTCTTGTTATTTAATAGCCACACCTCATATTGCTCTGTATAATGTCCCACTTACATCATATAACTGTAGCATTTTGAACAGCTTTTCTCTAGGCACTTGCCTTTTCCAGCTATAAAATTTAAATATAGATAATTGTTATTCCACTATTTTTCAAATAGTGGAAATATAACAATTCAATTTTTTTTTTTTTTTTTTCTTCTATTCTATTCTATTCTATCCTAGGAGTTTATTCTATTTTTCAAATAGAATAAACTCCTAGGGACCACAGGAATTATTTGTTATAGTGGATAGTTTGCTATATTGAATTTCTTTTAGCACAGCATTATGAGCTTTTTGTTGGAACTTTTAATAAGTTTGATATAGTGATCGTGTTTGCTATAGTGAGAGTTGACTGTTTAAATATATCATTGTGGACAACTTCTATTAGACTGAGCTTGCTCTTTCCCATGTTTCTCTTTGATAATTTCTTGAATCCTCATTTATGCTTGCTTAATGAAAAATTGAAAAATGAGCTGTCATTACATGTTATAGTTATGGTGCTTTATTTGAAAACAAATCTCGCCCACTAGAAGTGTGCGAATAAGTTTTTCATTTCAAAACAATTAACTTTTGCATAGCATGGATACATTAATCAAATCTTTGTCTTTATTTAGTTGACTATTATAATTAACCTTATATATCTATGCAGTACATTCGACTTATGTAATAATTATTTTAAAGATATAATTATTGTGCTTACAATATAATTTCATTATCAAAATAAATTGGTAATTATAAATGCAAAATTGAAAATTGGCACAATGCAATTAAGTAATGTAGTACATCTTATTCTTCCCACACCTTTATCCTTAAGTACATGCACAGTTGTAATATAGTATTATTGTAAGCTTATTTTCACAGCGGGGTGCTTAAGAGTCAAAGATGTATAACTGAGAGGAGACCTCCACATAGCCTTTAAAGGAATGCGGAGAGCCGACCAGGGCTTCTGACCTAATGTCCAATCCTCACCTTCTCGAGGTGCACCCTGTTGGGTATCTACTTGGATACTGAATGGACGAGGATGGGCTGGCAATTTGGGATTTAGCCGATCAAATTATATTCTTATTGGTTAAACCAAAATATAGAATGATGGTACAACATGACAAAATTTCATGCCGGCTGGGGCGTCGCCCCGGTTAAACAAGGTCCCTGTTGTTTTCGCCAGACAACCAGGGCGAACAGCGAAAAGTCAGCCACTGGAACAAATCTGAAAACAAACCTCAACTCAACATCACCAGAGTTAAAGATCGGTACTATCAACGTAAGAAGCCTGAATGGCAAAGAAATGGAGCTAGCTGAGGAATTAGATAAGTACCAGATCGACATAATAGGGGTGACCGAAACAAAAAAGACCAAAACTAGTAAGATCTTTCTGAGCAATAAATACAAAATGTTATATTCGGGCAATGACAATCAAGGAAAAGAAAGAGTAGCCATAGTATTCAACACAAAATACGAGGCGCTAATCTTCTTGAATGGCAGTCAGTCTCAAGTAGAGTAATGTGGGCAAATATGAGAATGGGGAACTGGACAATGAGACTTATTTGTGCCTATGGTCTCACAGAAGGTTCTACTAAGGTAGAAGTGGAGGAATTTTTTGAGGCATTAGAAAAAGCAACTGACACAATGAAAAAGGAAAAGTTGGTCCTTGTTGGGAATCTAAATAGCAGAGTAGGAAATGATTGTGAGACATACAAAAATATTTTGGCAAAATTTGGTGAAAAGAGCAAAGCTAATAATAATGGCAAATATCTGTTGGATTTCTGCTCAGGACATGGACTGGTTATTACTAACACCATGTTCCAACATGAAAATGTGCACAAATTCACACGGAGAGAAGAGGCTAGGAATAAGAAAAGTCTCATTGACTATGTTATTGTTGATAGTGATGTTTTCTCCCTGGTGCAGGACACCAAAGCGTACAGAGAATTTGAAATTGGAAGTGATCACTATTTAGTCTTGAGCAGGATAAAATTGAATTTCATATTGAAAAGAATAACATGTAAGAAAGTTTTAAAGCGAATAAAAGTTGAGCAGCTCTCAGATGTGAACTGTAGGCTAAAATACACAGACTATTGAAGAAAAAATGAAAGAGTTTGAGAACAGGAATCAAACCTTGGAGATTCAGTGGCAAACTCTGAAGAAAACATTGATTCTGCCAGAGAGGCATGTGGTGAGGTTATCTGTAAGGATAAAAAAATCAGAACTTCCTGGTGGACAGGGAGTTCTGATTGAAGCTATGAAGAGGCTGTGAAGGAAAAGAAGAAAGCATACCAAAAGTTCCTGTCAAATAAGTCAGCTTGTTCTCTTAGAGAATATAGAGACAAATGCAAGAATGCTAAACACTGTAAAACTAGCTAAACAAAAGTCATGGGAGGACTTTGGCAAGAATATAGAAAATAAATATCAAGAATGTGGCAAAATATTCTGGAGGTTGTTGAAGAAGCTTAGGAATGGAGGAAAGAGTGCTGTAAAAGGAATTAGAGATGATAAAGGTGACATGAAAACGGGAGAAAAAGATATCCTTGAAGTATGCAGTAATTACTTTGAAAAACTGCTAAATGAAACAAGTAGTGATGACAGCACAGTGGTAAAAAACACTGACCAGGCATGCAGTCAGGAATACATATCCATACTAGAAGTAGAAAAAGCCATCAAAGGCTTGAAATGTGGAAAGGCAGCAGGAGTAGATGATATTCGACCAGAAATGCTGAAGTATGGTGGTATAAGAGTCTTACAGTGGCTACACTGCATAGTTCAGAAAGCCTGGGCAGAGGGACGAATCCCCGATGACTGGAGTAGAGCTCTCATAGTACCCATATATAAAAAGGGAAATAAAACTGCATGTGAGAATTACAGAGGTATTTCTCTACTGAGTGTTCCTGGCAAGATCTATGCAAGTATACTTCAGAAACAGTTGAGAAGAATTGTGGAAGAAAAGCTTGGTGAAGAACAAGCTGGATTCAGGCCAAATAGAGGCTGTCAGGATCAGATCTTCACTTTACGACAAATAGTGGAGAAATCATGGGAATATAACAAAGATCTGTATTTAAGTTTTGTCGATCTGGAAAAGGCATATGACAAGGTGCCAAGAGAGAAGCTATTCAATACGCTGCAGTTATATGGTGTCAGTGGGGCATTATATCAAGCAATACTTAGTCTTTATTTGAGTTGTAAGTCAGCAGTTAGAATTGAAGGAAGTACAGGAAGATGGTTTAATGTTAAATCTGGTGTGAGACAAAAATGTACATTATCCCCTCTGTTATTCATTATCTATATGGATCACATTATGAAGGAAAGTATTATTAAACATGATATCAAAATTGGAGATGTTAATGTTAGCTCTTTGCTTTATGCAGATGATGTTATACTTCTAAATAAATCTGCTACAAGTCTGCAAGATTCTCTGACTAAATTGAATATTGAATACCATATCTATTACAACAGATATGCTTCATACCATATCTGTTGTAATAGATATGGTATGAAGGTCAGCAATAAAAAGACAAAGACAATGAAAATAGGCAGAATCATTGAAAATGTTCAACTGTGTTGTGAATGGAGAACCTGTGGAACAAGTAAAATATTTCAGCTATTTAGACATGATTTTTACTGAAGATAGTAAATTAAATATAGAAATAGACAACAGAATCAGCAAAGCTGGTATGGTGGGAAGACAATTGAATAAATTCATATGGAATAAGAGAGAAATTAGTCGGAACACTAAATTTGCTGTGTACAAGACAGTGTTCAAACCAGTTTTAACTTATGGATCTGAGAGCTGGGTCAGAAGTAAAACACTTGACCAAAGACTAGAGACCACAGATATGAGAGTCCTGAGAAAGATTATAGGTGTGAACAGATGGCATCAATGGCAATATCATATTAAAAACTAGGATATTAGGAAAGAACTTGACATTGTCAGCATCCAGGAATGCATTAGCAGAGCTAATCTGAGGTGGTATGGTCACTTAAACAGAAGGGGCGAGAAAAGATTAGCAAAACAAGTGTTCTCTGCCAGGTTGGCAGCAAAACGACCCAGGGGAAGACCAAGATGTAGGTGGATTGATACGGTACAAAGTGCTTTAGACGATAGAAATATAAGATCTGATAATGTTGGAGTGTTGACAAGTAACAGACTGATTTGGAGGAAAATTGTAGATAGGAAATTAATAATGATGTAATTTTTTTCATGTAGTACTATCATATCCTGTACACCCCTTGAGGGTAGATGGCAGGAATTTGATGATGATGATATTTTCACAGCCCACAACATGAATTATCTTTAATGTTATTAAATATTTGAAAATTTTATACACCGAAAATACTTTTTAGTACTCTTATTTAAAAAAAATACAATTATCTTGAACATGTAACTGACTGTATTGTGAAAAGTAAGTTTGGCTCCACATAGAGTGCTATCTACTTTCTTGTTTTTGTGAATTATTAGTCTTTCTTATTAAATTATTGTTTATAGAGAATTTCTATAATTTCACCCTTTCATTATGAACAAGAGAAAACACAGACTGAGTTGTAGCAAGCATTTTAAACCCACATTAAAGGAAAGCATTTCTTTATAATCACATGTATAGTGAATATACATTCTTTAGGTGGTATCACTTTGTTTAGTTGTCATAACATTTAGTTTTTTAAAACATCATCTGTAACAATATTTTTATAAAGTAGCCTGAGACCCTCAGGGAGGATAATATCCAAAAAGACTTAACTGAGATGGAAGTTTGGAACTGGAATGAAAAATCTGAAGACAGAAAGGAATGGAAGAAGTTGTTGGTACATGCAGCAAAGAACCTTTTAGAGCTTCAGCAAGCTAAACAAGATTAAAACTGTTGCCAAGTAAAATTTTTTTGTGGTTAGTAGATTAAATTGTATTTTAGAAGCTCTGCTATCAAAATTCAAGTGTATAAATTTATATGAACTAAGAAAGAAGTTAGTCAAAGCACTAAACTAGCTGTATGTAAAGCATTGTTCAAACCAATTTGAACATGCTTATCTGAGAGCTGGGTTAGAAATATAACATTTGATCAATGACTGGAGGCTGCAGATATGAGAGTTCTGAAAAAGATTTAGTTGAGTGAATAGATGGCATCAGTGACAGTATATTTAAAAACAAGAATAATCAAGATTAGCAAATAAAGTGTTTTTCCTTGGTGGTGGTGGGAAGGGGCTGGAAAGACTCATTGGAAGACCAAGATCTAGGTGGATTGATATACAGTAAGATGAGTTTTAATAGATAGAAATATAAGATCAGATAATTTTTTGTAGTCTTGAAGTAGATTAATTTGGAGGAAAAGTGTTCATACAAAATTGGTAATGAAGTAACTTTCTCTTATACTCTCATAAATATCCTGTATACTGCCTGAAGTTTCATGTCAGCAGTTTGATGATGATAATGATCTTCACATCATATTTTTCCACAGCAGATGTTTGTGGTGGGTTTTATAATTCTGTGAACCTTATTATGAATACTTTAATTTTTGTGCAGATTACAATGTTTCCATGTTTTATGGAATGTGATGCAGATTTTTAATGGTTTATCTAGTTAGGAAGTATTCTGATGCCTTGCCATAAAAGATCTGCACTGTTTCTTCAAGTTGCTTTCACTAGATTTTCTTTTTCATTGAAGATACATTAGCAAAATTTTTGTCATCTTACGAGGATGTGCTGAAAAGTTTTAACAATCGCCATAAAGGAATTGAGGTAGAACGATGTAACTTACACATTATTCTACATATTTATTCTCCACAAAGTGTTATACACTTGTTACAATGCTGCTGCATCATGACAGCACATGTTCCCTCTTGGTTGACATTCAAACATTGGGCATCCACTTCGTTGAGAGCTTCTGCATGTCTTGATGTTGGTGGATAATGATCTCAACTCATTCCTTGGATATCCCCAGCATCTTTGCAATGTTTTTGGCTGGTATTTGTCTATCATCAAGGATCGTGGCTTGCACTGCATTGATGTTTTCAGGTATGATCGTTGTGGAAGGTCTTCTTGACCTGAGGACATCTGTTTTCTTGGTATGCCCAGTTTTAAACTTGGCCACCCATTTGACAACTGTTGGATATGCTGGGGCATAGTCTTCTAAAGACTCGCACAAAGTTTGGTGAATCTCAATTGCAGACTTTTCTTGCAGCACGAAAAACTTGAAGATGGCCCACACCTCTGTCTTTGAATTTATTCAAAACCTCTGACATGTCTTTTTATAATCCTAAAAAAAAAAAAAAAAAATGTTCATGACACCCACATCCGTCCATCTTCTCAATAGAGGTTGTAGTATGATTTATCACTCCATAACACTGCTTTCCAATCTTCCATGTCCCACTGTACACATATGCTCTTTGCACCACTGAAGATGATGCTGATGCATGTTGGTTCAGGTAATGTGGGGCTTGCATAATGTGGCCCTACCATGGAAGCTCATGTTGTGAGCCTCGGTTCTGAATATTTTTGTGTAAATTTGTATTCCAGTTGATGCCCAGAACTCAGCCGATAAATGGCAGTTTTTGCATATTATCCTTCATAGCATTCTGTTGTCACATTTGGTGAGTGTGGTGGGTCATCCACTGTAGGTAGCACTTGCAGTTGACTTCCTGCACTTAAATCTCAGTATATCACTAATTGTTGACATGGGATGGCAAAATATGCTGAACAGATAGGCCTGCAACTGTTACACCTGGACAGAGTTTCACTGACTTGAGAGCATCATATTCCTCCAGTTTATGCTGGCTACAACATGACTCATTATATGATACGATTTGTTCTTTTAGAGAAACTTGTTCTATAGTTATATTATTTACAGAAATATCTGGTCTTATAAACAAATAAATAGTATTACCTATGCCTTGTGTTTTTGTGTAAATAAGTAATACATGGTACAATGCATCTTGCCCATGGGGGGTGGGGAGGTCTCCATTGACTTCTTTTCAAGCGGTGTATGTTTTAGATAGAAATAGGGGATATTAAAGCTCCTATCTTATTTCAAAGCTGAATATGTGCAGAAACTTTGAAAGTTTTGCAAATTTAAACCAGAGAGCTATCAGAATACAATTGTTGCCATCAGAGTTACCTTAGCTTGCATTACTTGAAAGACTTGAGCATTGTCCAGGCATCTGTATATTTGACTTTTCTTAGTTCTTTTGGTGAAGGTTTTACTGGTCTAACAGCTGTTTCAAACTGGTTGGTCCTCTTCTGAGATCAGGCAGAAACCTTAGGAGGGCAGGAACCTTCATTCAATAGTAAAGCAATTGTATGCCACTGAGTTGCATTTTGCATAAGTCAAGAGGAGTTTTGAATTGATTGATCTCTAAAGAGAACCAACTAGTTTGCCACAACTATCAGGCTAGTTAGACCACCAGAAGCACTAATAAAAGACAAATATACAGACCTGGGTAGCACTCACTCTAAAGTAGTGCAAGCTAAGGCAACTCTGTTATCAAGAATTAAATTCTCATAAGTTTTCTGGTCAGATTTCTGAAACATTTCATTTTCTACAAATATTCGGGTGAAATACAGTTGGATCTTTATTATTTCCTATTTTTGTCTAATTTAGATAGCTGAAATGAAGCTATATGGATCTTTTTTTGATAATTAAAAAGTATGTTATAACTAAAATTCTGATGATCATATTAGCATCTTCTAGATTACAAATATTACCAGGTATCAAATAACAATAAGTTCACATTAAAGTCCTAAGATACTTATATCCTGATGTGAGGAGAACCTAGAGTAACAAATAATAATAAGGTTGGGTTCCACTGTAATTAATCATGCTAATGTGTACAGAAGAAAAGAGCTGGTGTAGTTTATTAGACACTGGAGTAAGTTCGTTGTTTGCAGTTATTCTTTCAAGTTTACATGGTGATCAGCATTCCTTGTGTAGGGAGACAGAAACACACATGTTAGAGCAATTGTTAAATATTGTCATCTGCACCATTGTTATGTATTGTTACTTTTCCTATAATAATTTACTTTCTTTATGAATTTACCTCTCTACAATAACTACAAGACTTACAAAATTTCCCTGACTCTAATATCTGTATCACTTCTTACGTGTTCATTCTATAAGGAAAGCAAATTCTATATCTCTAGCCAATTCCTAATTTTACTCACGTGCTTACCCTGACTGTTAAAGGTTATTCCTTGCTAGAAGAAACAAATCCTCTAATTTCTTTCTGGGGCTGTCTCCTCTTCAGATATTGACAAATTTATTTTTTAAAGCTGCACTAGCCAATATCTTAGAATAGAGGGGACTCTTATTCAGTGAGACATTTTCAGACTTGGTGCACATAGGTGGATAAATTTAGTGCTTAAACTCATAAATTAAATGCTTTACTGTGGCTAAGTAAAATCTGGTTTGCAGTCATAACCTCTATAATAGCATGTTATACCTTTCTTTCCATTCCCCTCCGCTATGGTTCAGATTAATGAGTGGTAGTTTTGATTCATATCACAGGCAAAACTCAGGTATAGAAGCAAAAACATATTTATTGGAATCTAAAGACATATACACTTTCACTTTCAGTTAGTTCAATGACATCCTAAATCAAACTGTATCAAACTGATTAATACTCTAATAATCAATGTTAATACTCTAATATCTAATATACTCTAATCTAATGCATGAACAATAAATCCTTCTTTTAAGTTAGAGATTAAACACACATAATATACACATTATACAGCTCTAATCAATTTTCTACCTACTATGTTAGTCTTGCACATTAAACTAGTCGCAATCATCTATAATCATGGACATTAGCCACTGCTAAATAATCACTTAAAGTTAAATACTCTCCATACTTGATTATTACACTACAATGATCTTTCCCTTTTGCCGACTGGGTAATTATGCAACAAAATCTGTACTTTACCATTTCTTGGGGCAGGATCTCCAGGTCCGTCTGAACTGTCCTTCTTTGTTTGAATTACCTCTCGATACCTCCATAAGCCTGCGTCCACGTGGTGGGTCACTGTTGTCATCAGATTAAGCTATGCTCTGCACCTGGCTTTTTTACCTTGTCTATTCTCGATCTGTTTCGGGCCATCTTCATTTCTACAGGATACTTCTGCGATATTATTCCGTCGGAACTTTCAGCGAAGGAGTGAAGACAGCATATGCCGACATCTCACGCTTTAGTACCGGCAGAAATTCAGACATCGAAGGGAAAAGCACACCGTCCGATATCGTACTATCGCCAAGAAACACCTTCAGGAACCTCCGATCCATGGGAGAAATCGAATCATCCAGCAAAATAGGTGAAAAAAGCCCTGAAAAAGGGGTGCAAACCCTTTTTTTCTCCCTTCACTCCCACCCCCCATTCCCCCTGTTACGATATTGCCCTCTTACTTTCTGCAATCTTTTCCCCTCCTGCTACTTTCTTCATCCACGGGGATTTCGGCACATCATGAGATCTCTAGCAGTGTCTTCCGGTAAACAAATGTGCGTCGCTTTCCAAGATTGCCAATGCCACAGGCCCGCCCGTGACCTTTGGACTATTGTTTACATCTAATTTACCCATTCATTGTATACATGATGCATTCATATAATACTAATTTATACACAAAGTTCTTTACATGGTATTACAGTTCTACTAAAAGGAGGTAATTCTATTTCTATTTACAGTTAGTATTTTATTGCTCCTACTCGAGTAAAAGGTTTTTTTCTCTCAGCTGATTTTTCTGACTTGTTAAATCTTGAATGAATTGTTTCCTTTTAAAGGCTCTTCATTCAGGATGTAACACAATTAATTTACTTACAGTTAAGAAAATAACATTTGACGTTTTCACTTCTATCAAGGTCATCATCAGGAAAACAAATATATGAATAAGGCAAACTAAATGACGCTACACATAAATATGCTAAAGTCTAACAGCTCTGTCAAATTTTTACACTAGCCTGAAATCTGGCGAGAATAAGTAAATAAAATAATTTTATATATAATAAGTGTAATAATATACAGGAGATCAAACAAACCAAGGGGGAAAAAAAAAAAGAACAAAAAAAAAACATTTACAGTGGAACTATATGAAGCACCTCTACAGTCCTGATATCTTAAGGCAGTGGTCTCCAAACTTTTCGCCGTGAGGGCCACATTGGGTACTTCAGCACTGTTCAGCGGGCCGTAGTAATAAAAAAACTCTACAACTAGGTATATGAGTTTTATTGAAAGCGGATAAAAACTGATTACAGAGTATGTGAGATTAAATTATCGTATATATTAATGACAACGAACACTATCAGCAAATTCTCATATTTTTATCACAAATTATAATAAAATCATTAATGTGAATGATGTAACTGTGTTTGTGTTTTTAAAATCTTAAGCTCAGGTTCAAATTTTGAAGTGCTAATTACAAGTAGCGATTTCAAAGTTCATCAGATAAATTTGTCCTGTATTTTGACTTGATATATTTCATTCGGGAAAAAGTTTGTTCTCAAAGATATGTTGTCCCAAAAATAGAGATAAACTTACAAGCAAATTTCTTCAAATTTGGGAACTGCTCAGAGTTCAACAATTTATAAAAATCGATCAAGTTTCCTTCCTTGTATTTATCTTTAATATGTTCATTTGCCTGAAGTTCAATAATTTCCATTTGAAGTTGACTTGGGACATCAGTAACAACACAGTCAAACGGATTTTGAAACAATATTATTTCCCTAGCATTGACGTCCAAATCAGCAAATCACTTCTGAAATTGTTAAGATCTGAAATAACTAAATTTGCGAACGAGAAAGGAAATTCTGCTTCACCCTTTTTATGCAATTCTGCACAGTGTGGCATATGAGCAAAGTTATTTTCACCTGGCCTTCCAGAAGTATCAACTTTGCTCTGAATGCCTTGATATGAGATAATAAATCGCAAACTAAGTTATTTTCACCCTGCAACTTTAAATTCAAATTGTTTGTGTGGTTCACCAGATCTGCAAAAAATACCAATTTCCAAACCCACTCGATATCTGATAAGTGGTTTGTAAAGATTTTTCTCGGTAAGAAATATATCAATTTCATTCCTGAGATGAAAGAAGCGTGATTGAACCTTTCCACAGCTAAGCCAGTGAATTGCAGTTTAATGTCGAGTCAACATACTCAGAATTGCATTCCTCGAGAAAAGACCTAAACCGGTGATGATTAAGTGCATGAGAGCGAATAAAATTTACCATAGAAATAACAGGTTTTAAGACACAGCTCATATCAACGTCTTTTCCACAAAGCGATTGTTGGTGAATAACAGTGAAAAAACATTGGTTTTGATATTTCTGCATCCTCACAAGCTTTTGTGATTTGCCCAATCATTTCCATTTTTATAGCAGACATGTTTTTTCCTCCATCAACTGTCACGCACTGCAGACGATTCCAGTTCAAATTATATTCTGTTAGTGTTTTTTGAATTTATTTTGAAGATATCTTCTCCTGTTGTAGTACCATACATGTTGCGAAGTGACGCTAATTCCTATGTGACATGAAGTGCATCGTCAATGCCATGTAAAAATACTAAGAGTTGTGAGGTATTACAAACATCATTTGATTCATTTAGTGCGAGAGAATACCGACTAAAACATTGTGCTTTGCCTACAACTTGCTGGATAATGTTATTTCCCTTATTTTCGACCCGACAAGCAGTAGTATTTGAAAGACTTATTCTAAAAATATTAAGTTTTTTTGGGCATAACTTGGCCATTGCTTCCAACCTAACCTATCATATTCTTTGATGATATTGCCATTGATGAATGGTTTTCTTTTTTTAGCCAACACATAAGCAACCTTGTAGCTTACCAAGGTTAAGAATTCATTTTCTTAACCTTGGTAAGCTATGAGTTTTCTTTCGTAAATAAGCCTTGCTGAGAACGCAAACGACGTAATGATTCAAATTTATTTGAACGCTCCTTTTCTCTAAATTGTGAAAATGTTGAAGCATGTTTTGTTTCTTAGTGGCAGCATATATTGTATTCTTCCAACACAGCAATAGTGTCTTTACAAATGAGACAGCTTTATCCTTTGAGTTAGATTATATGAAGAAGTATTTTATGCTCCATTCTTCATTAAACACACGACATTCATGATCAACTTTTCTTTTCTTTTTCCCATCAATGTTAACCCTATAAAAGAGAATAAATTTATAAATAATTATAAAAATTTTTTTATCATCATCAAATTCCTGACATGTACCCTCAAGGTGTGTACAGGATATGATAGTACTACATGAAAAATTTACCTCATTACCAACTTCATATCTACAATTTTCCTCCAAATCAGTCTCTTGCTTGTCAAGACTCCAACATTATCACATCTTATATTATTATTGTCTAAGGCACTTTATACCGTATCAATCCACCTATATCTTGGTCTTCCTCTGGGTCGTTTTCCTGCCAACCTGTTGGAGAACACTTGTTTTGCTAATCTTTCCTCGCCCCATTCTGTTTAAGTGACCATACCACCTGAGATTAGCTCTGCTAACACATTCCTGGATGCTGACAATGTCAAGTTCTTTCCTAATATCCTCGTTTTTAATATAATGATATTGCCATTGATGCCATCTGTTCATGCCTATAATCTTTCTCAGGACTCTCATATCTTTCCACAGGTTCTCCGTTCACAACACAGTTGACATTTTCAGCAATTCTACCTATTTTCATTGTCTTTGTCTTTTTAATGCTGACCTTCATACCATATCTATTACAACAGTTATTCAATTTAGTCAGAGAATCTTGCAAACTTGTAGCGGATTTATTTAGACGTATAACATCGTCCGCACATTAACATTTCCAATTATGATATCATGTTTAATACCATTTTCCTTCATAACGTGTTCCATATAGATAATGAATAACAGACGGGATAATGTACTTCCTTGTCTCGTACCAGATTTAACATTAAACCATCTTCCTGTACTCCCTTAAATTCTAACTGCTGACTTGCAACTCAAATAAAGACTAAGTATTGCTTGATATAATGCCCCATTGACACCATATAACTGTAGTGTATTGAATAGCTTCTCTCTTGGAACCTTGTCATATGCTTTTTCCAAATCGACAAAACTCAAATACAGATCTTTGTTATATTCCCATGATTTCTCCACTATTTGTCGTAAAGTGAAGATCTGATCCTGACAGTCTCTATTTGGCCTGAATCTAGCTTGTTTTTCACCAAGCGTTTCTTCCACAATTCTTCCCAACTGTTTCTCAAGTATACTGGCATAAATCTTGCCCGGAACACTCAGTAGGGAAATACCTCTGTAATTCTCGCACGTTCAGTTTTATTTCCCTTTTTATATATGGGTACTACTAGAGCTCTACTCCAATCATCAGGAATTTGTCCCTCTGCCCAGGCCTTCTGAACTATGCAATGCAGCCACTGTAAGACTTTTATACCACCATACTTCAGCATTTCTGGTCGAATATCATCTACTCCTGCTGTCTTTACACATTTCAAGCCTTTGATGGCTTTTTCTACTTCAAGTATGGATATGTATTTCTGGTTGTATGCCTGTTGAGTGTTTTTTACCACTGTGCTATTATTGCTTGTTTCATTCAGCAATTTTTCAAAGTAATTACTCCATACGATAAGGATATCTTTTTCTGCCGTTTTTATGTCGCCTTTATCATATCTAACTCCTTTTACAGCACTCTTTCCTCCATTTCTTAGCTTCTTCAACAACTCCAGAATATTTTCTATGCTCTCGCCTCCCATGACTTTTGTTTAGCTAGTTTTACACAGTTTTTAGCTTTCTTACATTTGTCCCTGTATTCTCTAAGAGCACAAGCTGACTTATTTGACAGGAACTTTTGATATGCTTTCTTCTTTTCCTTCACTACCTCTTTAACTTCCTGTGTCCACCATGGAGTTCTGATTTTTCTGTCCTTACAGACACCCTCACCACATGTATCTCTGGCTGAATCAGGGCTTGCCACTGAATCTCCATGGTTTGGTTCCTGTTCTCAAACTCTTTCATTTTTTCTTCAATCATGTTTGTGTATTTTAGTCTACAGTTCATATCTGAGAGCTGCTCAACTTTTATTCGCTTTAAAACTTTCTTGCATGTCATTCTTTTCAATATGAAATTAAATTTTATTCTACTCAAGACTAGTGATCACTTCCAGTTTCAAATCCTCTGTATACTCTGGTGTCCTGCACCAGGGAGAAAACATCACTATCAACAATAACATAGTCAATGAGACTTTTCTTATTCCTTGCCTCTTCTCTCCATGTGAATTTGTGCACATTTTTATGTTGGAACATGATGTTAGTAATAACCAGTCCATGTCCTGAGCAGAAATCCAACAGGTATTTGCCATTATTATTAGCTTTGCTCTTTTCTCCAAATTTTGCCAAAATATTTTTGTATGTCTCACAATCATTTCCTACTCTGCTATTCAGATCCCCAACAAGGACCAACTTTTCCTTTTTCATTGTGTCAGTTGCTTTTTCTAATGCCTCAAAAAATTTCTCCACTTCTACCTTAGTAGAACCTTCTGTGAGACCATAGGCACAAATAAGTCTCATTGTCCAGTTCCCCATTCTCATATTTGCCCACATTACTCTACTTGAGACTGCCTGCCATTCAAGAAGACTAGCCTCGTATTTAGTGTTTAATACTGTGGCTATCCCTTCTTTTCCTTGATTTTCATTGCCTGAATATAACATTTTGTATTTATTGCGCAGAAAGATCTCGCCAGGTTCTTTTTTGTTTCAGTCATTCCTATTATGTTGATCTGGTACTTATCTAATTCCTCAGCTATCACCATTTCTTTCCCATTCAGGTTTCTTATGTTGATAGTACCAATCTTTAACTGGTGATGTTGAGTTGAGGTGTGCTTTCAGATTTGTTCCAGTAGCTGTCTTTTCACTGTTCGCCCTGTTTCCCTGGCGAAAACAACGGGGGGCCTTTTTTTAACCAGGCAATGCCACAGCTGGCATGAAATTTTGTCATGTTGTACCATCATTTTTTATATTGGTTTAAGCCAATAAGAATTGAATTTGGTCGGCTAAATCCCAAATTGCCAGCCCATCCTCGTTCGTTCAGTATCCTGGTAGATACCCAACAGGGTGCACCACGAGAAGGTGAGTATTGGACATTAGGTCAGAAACCCTGGTCGGTTCTCTGCATTCCTTTAAAGGCTATGTGGAGGTCTCCTCTCAGTTATACGGTTTTGACCCTTAAGCAGCCCTAATTTTTTTTTTTTATTTCAAAAAAATTCTTATCACAATTTCTACGCACGAACTGGTACTTTTTTTTTTTGAAATAGCCGAATTCATTTTTTTCCATTCAGGAAAACAGTTTGTTTTAAATTTTTGATAGTCATTAGTTTTTCAACTGAATATACACTGACAATTTGCATGTAATCTTTTTTAATTTCGTATGACTTGAAGTTTTTTGTCAATGAATAGAGATCGGGAAATTTTGTTTCTATTTCGTTTTTTCTTGTTAGTTCATTTTGACTGTGTTTTTACTGATTTTTTTTTAAGTGTTCTTATTTCGTGCGACATAAATTTTTTTTTTGTTGATTAAAAAGTTTATTCGGATGTAACTTTTTTATTTCGTTTTGAATTCTTTAAAATTTTTTTTCTTCGTTAGTCCATTTTAACCAACCTTTTACAGCTAGAAAGACCATAACTCGGATTACGGTTACTTTTTGCTATTCGGGAATATGTTTTGAACATGGGAGTTTTCCCAGAAATACTAAACATATTTTGAACACAATTTTAATTAATGCATTTGAGATCTATCAAAACCCCGTGTTTTTATTTTTGCGGATTCTTATTGAAAAATTAGTCCAATTGGCGGGCAGGATAAAATCATATTGCTGACTGTAGTTTGGAGACCCATGTCTTTAGGTGTTCTGTCATGTTCTGGATTCTATACAGGTTGCAGATGGGCCTTCTAGACTCTTGAAATTTCCAATCCATCCTTGTTGTGATTAGGATAATGAATCAGCTCACACAAGTTTCCTTGAATGTTCTTTCAAACCAAGTTTTGGTGCTGTATAGGAACTTTGTGCCTCTCCAGTTATTGTATATGTATAAGACAACTCTCAAATACTACAGAAAACCCTCTCGAAATCATGGGTCGTCTTATCATGAGAGTATAAAAAGGGAATCTTAATTTCTTGAATGAATATTTAGGTAGTTACAATACATTGTTATATAAGAAAATAGGCAGTATTTATAAACAAATCAGATTAATTTTTTGTTACACAAATTTATTTAAAATATTACAATAGATGTAAGTCTTAAAAAAAACAATAAGTATTAACCCCAATTTTCATGTTAATTTTCTTCATCTGTTGAAAATAGTTCTTTGGATTCATTGTTTAAATGATTGTCATATGGATCCCAGTTCGAATTCGGTGAATTGATTTCATTTTCATCGTCATCAGTGTCCCACAGCAGATCATCTTCCATACCATCAATAAGATTAGAGATACCACACTTTTTAAATGATTTTATTACAGTCTCTACTTTTACTTTATTCCATGCTTTGATCACAAAATTGCACAACATATTAAGTGATGCAGTGCACGTAGACCTGTATTTCGAACTAGCATACTCTTACTACCTTTAGACTCCACTGTTTAATGCTTATCATATCAAAGTTAATAGGAGTTTCATCCATATTTCCAATATTTGACTTCTTTCGTCCTCCATTCTCTTGCCATCTTCTCGGTTATGTCAGACTTTCTTGCCGCAGCCCACTTATTAGTTTGGTTTGCCATTTCAATTACCCTTATTTTAAATTGAGCTTCATACTTTCTTCGTTTTGTTGCTGGTTCCATGATTTTAAATGATAACAATTTTAATAATCCTAAAATTAAAAAAAAAAAAAAATGCAAAATTAATAATTAAAATTGGGGCTAATCACTTTTAATTAGGGTAATTCGCCTAAATACTAAATATGCTATGCTATGCAAAAAAATAACGGATATGCGTAGATATAAAAATGATGGATATAATAGCAATACCTAACGTTGCATTAATACAAGAAAGAAGAAATTGGGGGGTCATCTTATACAACCAACATAAGCTTAAAACCTAAAAATAACCTAAATTTTAGGCCTCTTCTTATATGCCAGTCGTCCTATACGCTGACATGTATGGTAATTCTGTGACAAGTTTGTAGTGTGTAGTCTGACAAGTCTGTTTTACCATTGTGAAGGAATTTAATGTGTCATTTGGTTCTTTTCTTATTGAAATTATGCACCCTTGATGTTTTAAGGATACTTGTGACATAAAGACTGAATAATATATGCACATAAACACATGAAAAATATTTAATTAACCAAATATTTTGGTCTGGAAATAGCAGACCATCTTCAGTGGCACTACAAGAACAGTTTTAAAAAAATACAAGGTGGAATACTAACAATAGATCATTTAAAAATAGAACAAGCCGCGTGATATTATATCACTAAGTATTAAAGGGAATATTTTTAAGCAGAGACATGATTGAAATGAAGATATTAATTAATAATATTAAATAACATAAAATTAATATGAATTAATGAGTTATCCTGATTAGACTTTCCCAGATTTTTGATATAGATATACAGTCATTCCGATTCAGGTTAAGACGATTGAGTAAGGCCTCTATGCTTTCTTTGAATAAAAGAAAACGTAGAGGCCTCTATTTTCTCTTAACCATCCTTTTGGGTAAGATATATTGATGACATCTTTACTGTATGGCCACACAATAAAGACTCCTTACCTTCTTTTTTAAACACTATCACTTCCTTACATCATCGTATAAAGTTTACTATGGAAATGGAAGAAAACAACCAGTTATCTTTTTTAAACGTTCTCCTCATCCGGTCACCTTCAAATACTCTTACAACTGCAGTTTACAGGAAACCAATGTTCACAGGTCGTTATATTCTTAAAGAATCAGCCCATCATCCTTGTCAAAAAACAGGAATCATAAAATGTCTAATCAGAAGAGCCAAAACTAATTGTTCTACTTCTAATTTTCTACAGAAAGAACTTTCTGCTATCCAACAACACATGAAACTCAATGGCTTTTCTGAAAAGAGTACTCAACATCTTCTCGATTCTTATAATCCACCACAAAACAACGAAGATTCAATACGTCGAGTTCCAATTCCTTACATCTCTGGGATTTCAGAAACTATCGCAAGAATTCTGAAGAAATATGAGTTAGCAGCTACGTATTCACCTATTAACAAATTATCTTCCCATTTTCCTTCTCCTAAAGTCAAACGCTCAACTATGTCTCTTCCTGGAATTTATCAAATTCCCTGCAACTGTGATCTCTCCTATTTTGGACAAACTGGACGTTCTCTTGAAAAAAGAATCCAAGAACATCACTCCTCCATTCATCACAACAAACCTGAAAAATCTGGATTGGCTCAGCACGGGATTGAAACTATCCGCAACATCCTTTGGTCAAAAACTAGCCTCTTACATAGATCCCATTATACATTTGAACGTTTATTCAAAGAAAGCGTAGAGGCTTTACTCAATCGTCCTAACCTGAATCGGAATGACTGTATATCTATATCAAAAATCTGGGAAAGTCTAATCAGGATAACTCATTAATTCATATTAATTTTGTTATTTAATATTATTAATTAATATCTTTATTTCAATCATGTCTCTGCTTAAAACTATTCCCTTTAATACTTAGTGATATAACATCACACGGCTTTTTCTATTTTTAAATGATCTATTGTTAGTATTCCACATTGTATTTTTTTAAAACTGTTCTTGTCGTGCCACTGAAGATGGTCTGCTATTTCCAGACCAAAATATTTGGTTAATTAAATATCTTTCTTGTGCTTATGTGCATTATGCACATAAACACAAGAAAGTGTTTCTCCCACCAGGTGGGAGAAAGGCAAGGAATGGAGATCTTTGGATAAGCTAAGTATACTTTTAAATTTTGCAAGAGGTTTGAAAGTTGCCTTAATATTGTACTTATTTAGTGCTCTGTTTTTCTGATATTCCACTAATGTATGGTATGGCATCTTTGTAAGCTTTTTACCTTTCATGACATTGTTTTTGAGGATCTTGTGAAATGTTTTTTTGTTGTATCCATTCATTATAAAGGTTTGGCTAATAATTACATATTCATTTTTCTGCATCTGCTCCTTGAAGCAAATTGTTAGGGCTCTATGTTTGAAGGTGCTGATGACCTCTAGTTTTTATGTTGGATGATATGAATTTTTGTGTATTAGCCTGTGTGTGGAGGTGTAAGGTAGCCTGAGGAAGACGTACGGCATGTGTGCCTAGAAAAGAACAGTTCTTATTTTTAATCTCGATTGTAAATTGGATACATTTGTATTGTTTATTCAGGTGAATATATCATTATCATATCTGAGCCAAACTTTAGGCTTTAGACTTGCCGAATCTCGAACTCATTGCTCAAAGTCTTCTACGTAAAAGAAAGCTGTGGGACGAGTAGGGAGTGGTGAGCCCTTGTGCACACCTTTTTTTTGCAGATAGAAATTATTTTGCCACACGAAATATTCATAATGTCGGGACATTTGTGAAAAGAACAGTTACATCAAAACTGACTAATAAATCTTCATTGTTGAGTGTGATATTTTTTAATTTGTTGTGTATTTTTGATGAAGTGTATTTTTTTTTTTTTATTTAGAGGGAGAATGACCTAGGAACTCCTTGAATATAGCTGCTAGAATCTTGGCTAATGATAATTGGGGCTGTCAGTTCCTTCAGCTATCAGTCACAGTGGTGTGTTCTGTGTATTTTTGGCAGGACATAAATTCTGGAAGCATAGGCATAATGCAGTAGCAGGTTTTTAATTGTTTCCTCAGCCAATTGATCACCAACTTAATTCTGTTTTCTTTTTGATGTGATTAGTAGGATTGTAGTTAACCAATTGGTACAGGTTGCAGTCAGATACCAGTTGGTTAGTTTTTTTCAAGGTATGCTGTCTGATCAAGAATGACTGCAACATTGCCTTTGTTAGTCTTGGTAAAAATGATGTATTTGTTATTTCTTAGATATTTAAGGGCTAATTTTTTCTGCTTTGATTAAATTGCAACTTAGTTTATTATAATCTAGTATGTTGGATGTTTCCATCCATACTTTATCGGCTATATTGGGGGGAGGGATTTTAGACTTCTTTCACTGTGGTAGATGAAGTCTAATTTGTTGACTGACTGACCTTTGTGTGATAGCATAGTTTAAGCCTTTTTTTGCAGAAGTCGGAATTCTCCATCATTAAGATTGTACCTAGAAATGATAGCTTGGTTGTTGTTCATTGGTGGATGGCTGCTCCTCTTGACATAGCTCCTGGATTCTGTTGCTTTCTGATTGTTATTATTTCAGTCCTTGGAACTTTGCTATTAGGCTTTCTTTGTTTTTACATAAAATGTGCTTTGCTGAATCATCTGTAATCCTCTAAAGAATATCCAAAATATTGGGATTTACTCTCAAGGAGTTGGTAGATCATTTCTCTGTCTACATTAAAAAAAAAACAAAAAAACTTCATAAACAAAATTAAAAAATCGCACTCCACGATGAAGATTTATTAGTCAACTTTGATGTAACTGCTCTTTTTACGTACATTCCTATCTGCAAAAAGAAGGTATGCCCACGGGCTCATACTCCTCCCCCCCTCGATCTCCCCACAGCTAACTTTTACATAGAAGACTTCAAGCAGCAAGCTTTAGATTTGGTAAATCTAAAGCCTCAAGTTTGGATTAGATATGTTTGTTATATTCACAATTTAGCCCGACTGCCACTACCCCCCCCCCCCCCACACACACATACACAGACTAACACACACAAAAATTCATACTACCATTCATGTTCACAAACCATGCAGTAACAGCAGCAGCCTTATGACAGTGCATTGTCTTGCTGAAAGAGACTGGTCAGTTCCATAGAAATGCCACAAAATAGGAAGCATTGTATTGTTCCAGCATGTTCAGATAGCTCTTGGAATTCAGTGTTCGTGGCACCACAGACAGAGGTTGGAGGCCAAGCCAAGGAAAACAGGACCATACTATACCATCACCCTGCCACCTCAGAATTTCATAGTTGAGGTTATGTGCTCTGGTAAGAGACGTTCAACGAACATCTGCAACACCCGCCGTCCATCTGCTCGGTAGAGGATGTGGTATGATTTGTCACTCTATACCCCAGCTTTCTAAGCTTACACGTTCCACTGTACATGCTCTTTGCACTACTGAAGATGATGCTGCATGTTGGCTCAAGTAATATGGGGCTTGCATATTGCAGTCCTGTCATGGAAACTCGTATTGTGAGCCTCAGTTCTCTGCCCAGAACTCTGCATTCAATGTCTCAGCCAGCAAATGGCAGGCCATATCCTTCATAGCACCCTACAGTCAGGTTCGGTGAGTGGTGGGTCGTCCACCGTGAGTAGCACTGATTGTTGATCTAGGATGGCCTAATTTTTCAACAATTTGTGAAGAGATAGGCCTGCAGCATGGCATCCTATCACAACACCTCTTTCAAACTCCATCAGTTTCCATCTTGCAGCCATTATACCCAGACACAATTACACTGACTTGGGAGCATCATAGTCCTCCAAATTATACTGGCTACAAACACATGACTCATTACATAAAATGCACAATGCACCTTTCCAGTTGGGGGTGTCGATCGACTTCTTTCCAAGCTGTGTGTGCGTGCGCACTCATGTTCATAGAAACCACATCACCTGCTGTAACCTTTTTTTTTTTTTTTGGTAATTAAATTTGAATGTCTATTTGAAAAGGGATAATAACACAATAATTGTCATAAATGATGAAGAAGGTAATATAACATTTTTATTTTTGATTAATATTTGGCTATTTTTAGTACAAGATGTGACATAATTAGAAATGACAACAAACTTGAAAAATTTGCAACTATTTCAGAATGGAGTGGACAGTGATATTTTTACTGGAATAACAAATACTGGTACCAACTGGTAAAACTAGGAACCTGGAATGTCAGAACCTTGTATGAAGCAGGTAAGCTAAGAAATGCTATCCAAGAAATGAAAAGACCTGAAATTGGAATTTTAGGAATGAGTGAAGTTAGGTGGCCAGGATCAGGCAAAACTCAAGTCAATGACATGACAATGTATTACTCTGGAAGTTGTGAAAACAACCATCAAAACGGAGTTGGAATAATAATAAACAAAGAGATCAATAAGTCACTGTTGAGCTTCATCCCTTACTCAGATAGGATGATGTTATTAAAACTGAAAGGACAACCACGAGATGTTAATCTTATACAAGTCTATGCCCCTACTGCTGACAAGAGTGATACAGAGATTGAAGAATTTTATGATCAATTAAAAGAACTAATGAAAAATACAAAAAAACATGATATTAACATAGTCATGGGTGATTTCAATGCTAAAGTTGGGAAAGGTAGAAGTGGAGATGTAGTTGGCGAACATGGACTGGGCACAAGAAATGAGAGAGGTGACCGTCTTTTTCAATTCTGCCAGGAAGAGGAGCTAATAATCACAAACACATGGTTTAAGCTACCCCCTCGAAGATTGTATATAGTCAGAAACCAAATTGATTACTTACTAATTAATAAACGATTTCGAAGTTCTATAAAGAGTACAAAAACCTATCCTAGTGCAGATATTGCTTCTGATCATAACCTACTGGTGGCAGAGTTACAACTTAGACTGAAAGCTATGCTTAAGAAACTTCAACAAAAAAGGTTTGATTTGGGAAAATTAAAAAACACAGAGATAAGAAGCAAATTGAGTCAAGATCTGAATCAAGAGCTAGCACTTATCAAGAATGATGACATCATGAGGGTTGATGAATCGTGGGACAAATTGAAATCTGTCTTCATAGAGAAATGTACCAATACCTTATGTCCTAATAGAGCAGTAAAAAAGAAAGATTGGATGACTGATGAAATTCTTTCTCTCATGGATCAACGCAGATCATATAAAAATCATAATGTAACAAAATATACAGAGGTTCAGAAAATTATTAAACACAAGATCAAAAAAGCAAAAGAAATCTGGATGAATGAAAAATGCAAAGAAATGGAAATTCTACAGGAAAATCATGACAATTTTAATCTACACAAAAAGATGAAAGAGACCTCAGGTATATATAAGAAAAAACAATTCTGTATCCTTCGAAACAAAAAGGGAGAAATTATATCCAAAAAGGATGACAAAATACAAGAATGGGTGAAATATATAGAAGAAGTCTTTACTGATGACAGACAGAACCCAGAAAATACTTATGAACATATGGAAGGTCCATGCATTCTAAAATCAGAGGTAGAATGTGCATTGAACTCAGCTAAAAATGGTAAAGCCCTAGGACCAGATAGAATACCGGCAGAAATAGTAAAGTTATTAGAAGGTGACAACATTAACATATTAGTAAAGCTATTTAATAAGATCTACGATACAGGCATAATCCCTCAAGACTGGTTACAGTCGACCTTCATCATGCTACCTAAAAAAGTAAATGCGAAAACTTGTAATGACTATAGAATGATCAGCCTAATGAGTCACGTTCTCAAAATGTTTCTGAAAATAATTCAAAAAAGAATATACAGAAAATGTGAAGACACCATCAGTGATACCCAATTCGGCTTTAGAAACGGCTTGGGAACAAGAGAGGCCCTTTTCTGTTCTCAGATCTTATTTCAAAAATGTATTGACCAAAACAAGGTAATATTCATTTGCTTCATCGACTTCGAGAAAGCATTTGACAAAGTCCAACATGCTAAAATGATTGTACTATTAAAAAGAATTGGATTAGATGGTAAAGACATTGGGATCATTGAAAACTTATATTGGAACCAAAAGGCATCTGTTCAAGTTGATGACATTATTACAGACTCCATTAACATCAAACGAGGAGTAAGGCAAGGATGTGTGCTGTCACCTCTTCTTTTTAACATCTACTCAGAAGCCATATTTCAAAAAGTCTTGGAAGGAAGAAAGGAAGGGAGTAGTGTAAATGGTGAAATCATCGGTAACATCCGATATGCCGATGATACAGCTCTTCTGGCTGACAATATTTAGGATCTTCAAAATCTTTTGGAGCTAATAAATGCAGAGAGTGAAAAAATGGGATTAAAAATAAATATCACCAAAACTAAATTCATGGTCATAAGTAAGAAACCAATTCTTAATTTAGCACTTTCTTTAAATAGGAAACAAATAGAAAGAGTGACAAAGTTTAAATATCTCGGATGCTGGTTAAGTGAAGATTGCAATCCAGAAATGGAAATAAAAGTTAGAATTGAAATGGCAAGAAAAAATTTTCTCTTGATGAAATCAACATTGTGTAACCGCAGTTTAAACTTAGAGCTTAGAGTACGCATGGTTAAATGCTATGTATGGTCTGTACTGCTGTACGGTGCAGAAACTTGGACCTTGAAGACAACATCAATAAAAAGACTTGAAGCCTTTGAAATGTGGTTATACAGACGAATGTTAAAAATCCCATGGACAGCAAAAACGTCCAATCAGGAAGTACTGAAACAAATGGGAAAATCACGTGAACTTTTAGATACCATAAAAAGAAGGAAAACTGCATATCTTGGTCACCTACTTCGTAATGAAAAATATAAGATGCTTCAATTGATTATAAAAGGGAAGATAAATGGAAGAAGAAGACAAGGAAGACGAAGAAAATCTTGGCTGGCAGATATCAGACAGTGGACTGGTATGAACTCTGAGAGACTGCTCAGAATAGCTGAGAATCGCTCAAAATTTGTCAAGGTGGTCGCCGACCTCCGATAGGAGATGGCACTCAAAGAAGAAGATGCAGTTTTATTAACATTCAAAACTAAAAATTCACTTCTTGCTGTTTAGTACTTCATGTATCCTCCACTTGCTTTTATTGCAGATTGGCATTGGCAGGACATTGACAAAATCAATTTCCTGTTGGATGCAACTGCCAATTCATGGTCCCATATCCTTAAAATGGCTTCTTGGAGGTCCCAAAATGCTTTAGGCTTCTTCTGGTGTATTTCAGTCTCCATTTAATACTACAAATTCTCAATGTGGTAGGCTGTTTTCTGAATCAAGTGTTCATTGAGCCACTTATTAACCTGCAACAAAAATTAAAGCTTTTTATGTACTAAACTCAATTCAGATGGTACATTTTAGGGTGATAATAGCATTACCTACACTTTTTTGTCCTATGACAAGGGGCAGAATCATCCTGAAAGATGCAGTTCGTCGTTACGGTATAGTTGTCTGTGATATTGGGAAGCAATTCTTCCAAAACATTTTCTGGTACACTTGTGCATTCACTAAACCTTTTGTTAAATGCAAACAACTAACACAGTGATATGTAGCCCCAGATCATCTGACTGGTTGAGAAATCAACTGTTGACACCAGACAGTCAGGGATGAATTTTCCCCTGATCATCTTATCTGCCATTGGCACCTTGCAGGTTTTTTCTCTCATCAGAAAAAAAAATACTCTTTTTTTCTGCTGAAAGAGTATTTTTTCAGCAGAAATTATCAGGGGTCCATTTGGTATGCTCTTTGCACCAATTTAGGCTTCTTCTTTCATTTACGATGAGAGAAACATTTTTAATTTTATTATAAAGCTGAGTTAGCTAGTCTGAGAAGAGATGGCAGGATTTCTTCTTTTTTCTCTCTCCATAGACAAGGAGATTATCCTTTGAGTATATGCAAGTGGTAGACATGGCTGATATGAGAAAATTGGCCTTGTAATAAGCCACCAGACTTGTTATACTCCAGGATTTTAATCCTGATAAGATCATAAATATTATAATTTTATTAAATCACTATTCAAGTTTGAGTCAGCATAATATACCCACAGATATGAGGCCCTTCGACACTTCTGCGCATGTCAAAAGAAGGAGAATCCATTCTGATAATAGGGTAATCAATCAGTATTGTCGGATGAGTGTTTATTATTACACATCGGAAAATTAACTTCTCTTTTATGATCATTGTAGTTTTTAAAGTAGTAACTATTTTGCTTGTATAACACTTGGAAAATTTTACGTATAAAGCATGTGATTTCGCGTGTTGGTGACCAATTTGTACATTGGCTTATTTCTTTCTTCCCTTCAACATGAATCGACTCTTCTTGGCAGTCTGCCAACGACAGCTCTCGCTTATGTGGTCGGACTATATATATATATTTTTTTTTCTTTGGTCATAGGTAAAGACAGTTTTATGTTTTAAATACTTATTGGCAGAGTGATGTAATAGAGCATTAAATTCTCAAGATACCTATGTTTTTTTAATGTTCAATGTGAATACTTTCGTAAAAAAAAAAAAAAAAAAAAAAAAAAAAAAAAAAAAAAAAGGGGGGGGTATACATATAATAATCACAGTATTTGGATTTTAAGGACAAAACCAGGATTCAAACTGAAGCAGAACAAAGTGATAAACTGAAGGTACTCCTTGCAGATGAGAATCTGACTCAAGAGGAACAGCAGAGATTAAGGGTTAGTAACCATTGCTATTTTCCTAACTGTAATGCATGTTATATTATACCAACTTCAGAACATCTAAAATATTTTGATAGAATATAGATATTGTCCTAATAAGCAAGTTAACTATCTCTAAATACATAGTGTGTAGTATCTATATTCAGTTACGTATCAATAGAAATATTTTTCAACACATAAAAGATGTTTTAATTTGCAGAAGTCCAATCTTTGACTCTTTCATCATGTAACTGTTGCTGAATTAAACTGTGAAATTTCTGTCTTTAAAGAATCTTTGGTTGCGAAAGTGTATTATAATGTTCATAGCTTAACAGAAAGTAGAATATAAACAACAATATTTGAATTGCTAATTAAAAACCATTGCATGAAGGATTTAGCATTTTGATTGTTCTTGAATATTTGTGACACTGACCAACTGGAATATTTTGTCATTTTCGCAGTGACTGGTGGAAAGGCAGAGGGAAAAATGGCTGAAATTGTGCCTTAGCCAACAGGCTTCATTTCAGTGATATATAATCATTTTTAAATTAAGGGGATATTAGATCCCACATTGTTTTAAAACCGAATAAGAAATTCAACGATTGAAATCAGAGTTTCATGCCAAATATAGTATAAAAAACTATAAAAGTATCGACGAATAGTAGCGTGAGCTAACGCTAGTAGTCCTAGAATAGTACAAACACGGGAAACTCGTTGCAAAGGTTGTAAAGTTCTGATTGCTATTCTTGGTATTTTCCATAATGTAAGAACACATTTCCTAGGAAATGTATGCTGTTATTACATTATGGTGGGAGGTCACTACCCAGACCGGTTTCAGCCTTTTTTGGGGCTTCATCAGCGAGTAGCTAACTCTCTGATTCCAATCATTGAGTTTCTTATTCGGTTTTAAAACAATGTGGGATCTAATATTGCCTTAATTTAAATAATGTTTATATATCGCTGAAATAAAGCCTGTTGGTTCTTTATATTTAAGTAACTTAATGGGTGCACCTTTTGGACAACTCGTATAGCAGAGTATATACGTTCTTTTCACTATACCCTTTGGTATTAATTTGGTCTAGCTACTCACTGATGAAGCCTCAAAAAAGGCTGAAACCGGTCTGGGTAGTGACCTCCCGCCATAATGTAATAACAGCCTACATTTCCTAGGAAATGTGTTCTTACATTATGGAAAATACCAACAATAGCGATCAGAACTTTACCCACTTTTGCAATGAGTTTCCTGTGTTTGTACTACGTTCTAGGACTACTTGCATTAGCTCATGCTAGTATTCGCCAATACTTTTATAGTTTTTTATACTATATTCGGCATGAAACTCTGATTCCAATCGTTGAGTTTCTTATTCGGTTTTAAAACAATGTAGGATCTAATGCACGATTTTATGTTTATAGAATACACCAGGTGAATTTAATTCAGTAACCATTTGTGTTACATCTTTAGCATTTAATTTTAAAGCAAGCAGTATACTATTGAGCGATCTTAATTAGATGTGTTATAAAAACGTGTATAGATATAATGATACTTTTAAAAAACAGTTTAACATATCTAAAAAAGTTAGAATTTGTTTACAACTCCTGTATTCCTTGGTCATTGTAACACGAACACCATTCAAGGAGAGAGCAAATGAATTAATTACAACATTCAAAATATTAACACAAACATGATTCCTACTTTCATTTGTCCTGATCACAGCTCAGTAAGCACAAGACAACACTGTTTAAATTAAGGGGATATTAAATCCCATATTGTTTTAAAACCGAATAAGAAACTCAAACATTGAAATCCGAGAGTTTCATGCCGAATATAGTATAATAAACTATAAAAGTATTGCGAGTGAGCTAATGCAAGTAGTCCAAGTACGTAGTACAAACTCTGGCAACTCACACCAAAGGTGGTAAAGTTCTGATTGCTATATTTGGTATTTTCCATAATGTAAAACACATTTCTTAGGAAATGTATGCTGTTATTACATTATGGTGGGAGGTCACTACCCAGACCGGTTTCAGCCTTTATTGAGGCTTCACCAGTGAGTAGCTAGATCAAAAAGGTGCACCCATTAAGTTACATAAATATAAAGCACCAATAGGCTTCATTTCTGTGATATAAATATTGTTTAAATTAAAGGGATATTTAATTCTCGGCTTAAGAGTCAAAGCTGCATAACTGATAGGAGACCTTCACATAGCCTTTAAAGGAATGCGGAGAACCAACCAGGGATTCTGACCTAATGTCCAATCCTCACCTTTTCATGGTGCACCCTGTTGGGTATCTACTTGGATACTGAATGAACGAGGATGGGCTGGCAATTTGGGATTTAGCCGACCACATTGTATTCATATTGGTTAAACCAAAATAAAAAATGATGGTACAACATGACAAAATTTCATGCCAGCTGGGGCTTCGCCCGGTTAAACAAGGCCCCCATTGTTTTCACCGGGGAACCAGAGCGAACAGTGAAAAGTCAGCTACTAGAACAAATCTGAAAACACATCCCAACTCAACATCACCAGAGTTAAAGATCGGTACTATCAACATAAGAAGCCTGAATGGCAAAGAAATGGAGCTAGCTGAGGAATTAGATAAGTACTAGATCGACATTAATTACTAAGATTTTCTTAGTAATTAGCTGTGTTTTGTTACCTATGTCAGTTATTTCTCTTGTAGAGGGAAAATCTTATAAATTGAATTCACTGATAAGCCCATATCTTTTGAATTTGGGAGGGAAAAAATAATACTGCATTGTATGAAGTCTTTTGAGCAGCATCGTTTTATTTAGAATTGAACTATGTTTTCTTTTGTGTCTTCATTAGGTGGATAGCGTTTTTGTAGTGTTGCTTAATATATCCGAAGAACATGACACTTTTTCATAAGCAAGATTCCGGTAATTGGACCACATGTTTATTACGATTAATAACAATAAAAAACAACCCAACAAGTTTCATAAGTTGTATGACTCGCATCTTCAGAGGTCAAAGGTAACTAAAAGTTAAAGCGCACAAAATGAAAAATTACTCAAAATAGTTCATTCTATGCAGTTGTCTAACTGTTCATTATATTGAATATCCGAATGTAGATATATTCGGATATTCAAGATGTAAGTCATACTACTTACGAAACTTGTAGGGTTGTTTTTTATTGTTATTTATCATAATAAACATGTAGTCCAATTACCGGAATCTTTCTTATGAACTGATAAACCACAGAAACCTTCACATATGACACTTTTTATCTAGAAATCTGTCTACATATTTATATAAGAGTAATACCTAAAAAAAAAAAAAAAAGAGTGTATCACAGTTTAATAGGATACCTGAGTCATCCATAGACATAATAGAACCACAATAAACAAAACTCGCTGGCATTTGACTTAAAGACTTTTGTCATCGGTATTCTTAGAAGACTGTCATCAGAAACTTTTCACTATGCCAATGGCAAAACAATTTGTTTTCGAAATCTTTATTATGACAAAAACTTCTTACCTTGATAAGTTTTTTCACTTGGTTATAAATTAATTAATGTCAAGAAATTATATTCTTGTGTAATCTGTTATCCAAGTGTAAGCATAGAGTTTGTATGTGAAGTACCTTCGCAACTTGGCTACTTGTATATAAAGGCTAATGTCTTCACATTAAATGCCTTAGTATCCCATAATGCACAGTAAACATTTTTTTGGATGTTTGTAATGCTGTGCATTATGGGAAAGGCCACTATCCAGACTGGTTTCAACTTTTATTGAGGTTTCATCAGTGGGAGCCAGAAGAGATACCAAGGTTGAAGTAATGCAGAAGTCATAAATTTCCTGTATACAAGTATTGAAAAGGTCTAACAGTTTCTTATTAAAATACTCTGGGTTAGAGCTAGTTGGTGAGTTTTTTCCCACTTGGTTATAAATTATATTAAAGATACAAGAAATTATGTTCTTATTTAATCCGTTATCCAAATGAAAACAAATAAAGTTTGTGTGAAGTATCCTCATGACCTCCCTTCTTATGCATAGGATTATACAGAACCAAAAGGTTGTGTGCTCTGCATTATGATGGATACTTAAGGCAATTAATGCAAAGTCATTAGCCTCTATGTACAAGTAGCCTAGTCAAGAAGATATTTCCCGTGAAAACTTTGTTTGCTTACACTTGAATAAAGGATTAAATAAGGAATTTCTTGGCATCTGTAATTTTCTTAGCGTCGTTTATTAACATTAACTATGATTTTTTTTAAAAAAGGAAAATATAGTGATAATTTTTGATCTTTATGTACTTTGTTACAATGGATTGTCATAAACTGCCTTTAGGCTTCTATAAAAAAATACCATTTATTAAAAAAATACCTGTTTTTCCTCCCATTTCTTTGAATGTATAAAGCTTTTTTGTTGTGGTAATTTGTCCAACATTATGCAGGATATGGAAGATGATCAACTGGAATCTGATTTGTAGAAAGAAGGAATACAAAGGTTAACACTAAGTATGGACTGATAGGGGAAAGGTCCTTAGTCTAACACCATATCAAATTCTGCCATGAATGATTATTTGAAGCATTTTACAAAGCTGTTTGGCATGGACCTAGGTTGAATGAGAATGATTGCATTCCTGTCAAAGTGTTGGGAAACTCATTAGCCATTGCAGTAATGCACAGCATTATTGCAACGCCTTTATAATAATTTATTAAAATATATAATTTTTGAAATACAGTAGATTCTGGTTAATTGGGGCAGCCAATTTTTTGGGACAAGTCTAGAAGGAACAAAAACAAAATGAAAATATAACAAGAATTTGCTTTGTTTATTTGGGCCAGCCAGCAGCAGCCACTGCCACATCTGTTGGATATTTTTCTTGGAAGAACAAAATTCACAGAGACAATTTGCTAAGATATGTAAACGATTACTATTTGGCTCCCAAGAATCCAGTTTATGATGGAAAAGGAAACTAACAATAATCTACCCTTCACTTTAGACACTTTAGTGACATGCCTTCCTAATGGTAACATCTTCTTTACTGTATTACAGAAAGGCCACTCACACAGGCAGATACATTAACAAACTTCCCACCACTATCCCTCTCAACAAGATCCCGTGGAGTCACCCATCTAGGAGCTCATCATATGGCATCTTAAACACATTCAAATTCTCTGCAGACACCACATTCTCAGACAAGGCATTCCAATCATTCACAACTCTGCATACAAAAAACCTGCTTCTCACTCCCTTGTTCACACCCTCCTTATGCAGCTTTCATGGATGACTTCTTGTTCTCCCCTGATCTCCCACAATTTTATGAAAAAACCTCTTCAAGATTGATCCTATAACAACCCTTTACCAACTGGTACATCTCTATCATATCACCCCTCTTCCTCCTATCCACTAGACTCTATAAATTACATCTTTTCAACCTTTCTCATATTCAACATTCCAGAGATCAGAAACCACCTTAGTCAGTCTCTTCTGAACCCTTTCCAACATCTTTTTGTCCTTTTGAAAACCAGGTGACTAAGTCCATGCACAGTATTTCATGTGTGATCCAATCAGAGCCTTATACAATGGAACAAGAATCTCCTTACTTCTACAAGTCAGTGTCCTCTGCATTATTCCCAGAATTCATTATATTGTCTTCACAATTTTGGCAGTGGTCTCCCCCTCCCCCCCAATTTCAGATCCTTATCCACTATCACCCCAAGATCTCTTATTTCCTCCACCTCCAGCAGCAGCATAAATTCTACATCCCATCTTTGTTTTCCAAATTCTGAAATTTCACATTTTGCAACAATGAACTGGTATTCCACTTCCATGCCCATTCACTCGGTCTATTCAAGTCTTCTTGTAAGGCCATAATGTCTGCTCTACTTCTCATTGTTTATCCCAACTTTGCATCATCATGTGCCAACAACTGAATATACCCATTCAATTTTTCCCCACTATCATTAACATGAACGTTAAACAGCAGTGGCCCTAAAACAGACTACTAAGGCACACCACTAGTGACTTTCCTTTACCAGGATATTGTTGCCCTCATAGGCAACTTGCTGATACCTGTCAGATAGCCAATCTTCTCTGATGCAATGTGCTAGTCTAATATACGACTCCAACTGCTTCAATTTAACTATCAACTTATCATTTTACCATTTTATTAGAATTAATAAAATTATCATGCAGTAATCTATCAAAAGCCTTTGCAAAATCTAAGTATATTGCTGTATATTCATCTCCTTTGTCCAGTGAAGCTGTCACCTTATTGTAATAAGTAGATTGTTAAAACATAACCTTTCTTTAGTAAATCCGTGCTGCCCATCAAAGATAATACCGTTGTTGTCAACCCAGTTCTGTTTCTCGCCAGTCTCTCCAACACTTTAACCACAGCAACTGACACATAGATAGGCCTATAATATGATGTTGAGTTCTGTCACCTCCCTTATGAAGCAGCACAATATAGCATCATTAAAATTCTGACCAGTAGAGCCCACCATCTTTGTTCTAGTGAAACTTCCCTTTCAACAGAACAACCATATACAAACATCTTCCTATTCAGTGGCTACATACAGTTTATGAAAAATTAATAAAATAATCATTCTTCCCTCAACCCTTGGCCTGCTCTTCAGAAGGATTTCAGGAATGCCATCACCATCCCCTGTATCTTGGGGTACATCCAAAAAATATACAGGTCCTTAAAGAAAACAGCCTGGCTAATAGAAAACGATATGTCCCTACAGGAATAGAATGTGGTGGGTACAGTGTATTCAGTGAGGACAGACAGGATAGAAAATGTAGGGTGTTACTTCTACTGATTGCAGAAAAATTAAAATCAATTATTTAATTTCTAACACAACTTTTAGATCTTCTTTGAGTGCCATCTCCTATCGGAGGTCGGAGACCATCTTGGCAAATTTAGAGCGATCCTCAGCCACTCTGAACAGTCCCTCCAAGCTCATGCCAGTCCACTGTCTTATGTCTACCAACCAAGATTTCTTCATCATTCTTCATTCATCTTCATTTATCTTCCCTTTTATAATCAGTTGAAGTATCTTATATTTTTCATTATGAAGTAGCTGACCAAGGTATGCAGTTTTTCTTCTTTTTATGGTATCTAAAAGTTCACATGATTTCCCCATTAGATCAATAAGTTAAAAAAATAATTGGATTAGAAATTACACACCTAACATGTCTTACATGTTGCTAGTTTAGCGCATTGGTTAATTTCTTTGTTTTCCACATAAATATTCTGTTCACTCACCAACATATGACCTTGCTTATTCTGCTGTCTATTTCCATATTTAATTTGCTATTTTCACTAGCAGTTCTGCCTACACATGGAAATATTTGACTTCTGTAGGCTCATTAAGAAGACTGTATCAAATTTATTAAAAAAATTTTTTAGTTTAACAGTCCTGAATCCTTGTTGATGTATTTATTTATTTAGGAGTATAATATCATCTGTATAAAAGAGCTGATTTGAATATCTTTCAATTCTGTGTCAGGTTTAATGCCATATTCCTGATGAAATTTGATGAATAAGAGGGAGATAATGTGCACCTTGTCTTAAACCTGTTATACATAATTCTTTCTGTATTTAAATTCCAACTACAGACTTATAAATACTGACTATATATTGCTCTGTATCATGTTACATTTACACAATATTACTATAGCAGTTTGAACAGATTTTCTATGATCTACAAGTCTTAAAATGCAAATCCCTGTGTAGAAAGTTTAGTTTTTTTCATTTGATTAGAGAGTAAATAAATTATAGTAGAGGATGTAGACTTCACATCATTTGTGTAGCAGCCCATGTTAACCATTACTGTGGTTAACATGCTTCACCTTATTATATATATTTAATATGGTATTGATGTGGGAGAAATTCCATGCAAGTTGAAGTGGAAATAGTATAAGTTCTTAGATATCATGTTTATAATGTAAGATTTTAAGTTTTATGTGTTTTTTAGGTAGCATTTGCAGAAGGATATTTAGCAGCTGATCCCAGGATACGAACAACCTCACGGATGAGATTTTTCAATCTCTTCAGGGATTTGCTAGGAATTGTGCTTATTCTAGGAATTTTCTTCTCCCTCATGGGTGAGCTGTCGGGTATCAGATTATTTATATCTTTTATTATTATTTTTTTCTAGATAACTGTTGTATTGACATTTATTTCAAACTGCTACAACTGTTAAAATTCTTACTTTTAATATGACCATTTATGTTTATGTGCATTTTATTTCAAGACATCTTTCTCTCTTTTGTCTTGATCTGAGGATGACAAAAGTTGAAATGCAGTTAGTGATGCTTTTTTAAATCAATACATTAATGCATTACGACACTGTGTGGTAATGCCTCCATAAGTTTACAAGTGAAGTTATGTCTTGAAATATATGATAAAGAACATCATAGTATTTGATTGTCTACCTTTCTTGCTTTGTCTTGTATAACAGTCATTGGTAAAAAATATTAAGTTAGTGAAGGAATATTGAAGTTAAACTGTTCTCTTGGCATTCTGGATCAGTTGATGGATATTGTGGGAATTGAAGACTAATTATTTCCACAGTTCTTGATAGAATAGGCAAACATCTAGGGATTTGTGTCCAAAGCAGACAAAGATCTCCTTTTTATTCAAGAAAAAATGGAAGAGTTTGAGAACAGAAACCAAACCTTTGAGATTCAGTGACAAGCCCTAAAGAAAACAGTGATTGATTCAGCCAGAGAGGCATGTGGTGAGGTTGTCTGCAAGGATATAAAAATCAGAACTCCATGGTGGACACAAGAAGTTAAAGACGCGGTGAAAGAAAAGAAGGAAAAATTATCAAAAGTTCCTGTCAAATAAGTCGGCTTGTGCTCTTAGAGAATACAGAAATGTAACAAAGCTACACACTGTGTAAAACTAGCTAAACAAAAGTCATGGAAAGATGTTGGTAACAACATAGAAAATAAATATCAAGAAGGTGGTAAGATATTCTGAAGGTTGTTGAAGCTCAGAAATGGAGGAAATTCTTATTTTTAATATGACCGTTTATGTGTTTTATTTCAAGACATCTCTCTCTCTCTTGTCTTGGTCTGAGGATGACAAAAGAAAGTTGAAATACAGTTTGTGATGCTTTTTAAATCAATACATTAATGCATTACCACACATCAGTGTAGTAATGCCTCCATAAGTTTACAAGTGAAGTTATGTTTCACTTACAAGTGAAAGGGTGCTGTAAAATGAATTAGAGATGATAAAGATGACATGAAAACTGGAGAAAAAATATCCTTGAAGTATGGAGTAATTACTTCGAAAAATTGCTAAATGAAACAAGCAGTTATGTTTATTTATTTATGCCTTTGTTAAATATATGTGTTTATTTTAAATATATTATTTTTACTTAATTTCTTTCTTAAATCTCTCTAGCTTAGTTTCGTCTAAATAATATGCTCTATTTTTCTATCAGTCTTAAGATTCACTCAGGGCTGTTATTCACTCTTAAGAATGGTGCACGTGGTTTTTGAAGACAAAGGGGTCACTACTGGACAATGCCGATCCCTTTTGTTTCAGTACTGGTTCTGATTCCTTTTTCGGATTCAGGGAAAATTTCTATTATACTGCGCCATCCTGAATCCTAGATTATTGAATAGCACAAAATCAAGGAACCAGAACTCAGTTTAGTACACTATCTTAAATCACTTAGCTTATTTTGCAGTTGTAGCCTCCCTATCAATTTATCTCCCGCTTTGATTCGAATTTTATGAGAAGGTGCAATAGAAATATAAAATCAGGCAAGTCACTAGTTAAATTTAAAGAAAAAAACATTTAATTTCAATTCAGACATTTACACATTATGAATGGACACTGACATATAATTTCACTAATATCAAAGAATGAATATAATAATCAAAACCTTCTAGATTTCTTATAGCATGCAACACACATCAATTCAAGTATGCAATTCTATCTATGAACAGCTGTGCACTTTTATACACTTCAAGGCTAAGGATTAATCACTTATCAAATCACAAAGTAACCTCCACGTGATTCTGCACTAATCCTTCAAATTTTCATATATTATCACTGCTTCAAAATCTAACTATCTCTAAAATCCTTAGCATAATTAATAACTTCAAAAAAACTTAAAGTCCTTCCTAAATTTACAATCTTCCTCCCATAACACAGTTACTTAACAAGACTTAGGGTTTACATTACCATTTGCTGGGGGGCTATTCTTGACCATCTCATTCATCACAACTGAACTTTCTCTTCTTGATTCCTGGCTCATTCTATATAGTCTGTAGTGTTCCACTGGTGGTCCAGACAGGACATATCTCTGCCGCCGAAAGTAATTGCCCGTTGTTTTTTCATCAACTGGTTCAACATGGCTCAGCTATTTCCTGGGGAATCGGAAACTGCCTTCCGCTGGGCTAAACATTGACCGGCAAGCTTTCAGGAACATCACGGCATGCTCCTTCAGTTTTGTCTCGATGACCTCGTCAAAGCATGTGGTGAGAAGGTGCCACAAGGAGGTTCCAGAACCAAAGAAAAAGCGACCCCAAAAGCCCTCTCTTAGGCGCTGCTATCCATTTCAAATCGCGCGCCAATCTTTCTTTCTATGTCATTGCTTCCCCCTCTCCCTTTGCCTGAGTCACCCTATGTCTCCCAGTACGTAGCACCACACTCTCCCTAGCGTGCTCCTTGATGTGAGTGTGTGTGGTGGTGGTGGTGGTGGGTTGGGGGATCTGCGTGCTTGCCGTTCTTGGTGCACGCATACTTATTTCACAAGTTCAGCTTCAGGCCATCCGCACCTAATCCGATTAACTAGTCTCCCAGCAAATTTACAAGCATTTACACAAAAGTAACATAGCTTAAATCACAAACAATTCACAATATTTATATTATAACATAAATCATGTATAAATAACCTCAATTTAGTAATGTTTCTGGTAAGTCGCAATTAATTTAGCACATCCGATATGTCAATATATGTTCAAAATTGCAAACACATGATAAGTATGAAGGAAATGTAAATTAATTGATTTTCAGTAAAATTCAGAACACATTGATGACAGCACAGTGGTAAAAAAACATTCAACAGGCATTCTGTCAGGAATATATATATCCATACTTGAAGTAGCCATCAAAAGCCTGAAATGTGGAAAGGCAGCAGGAGTAGATGTTATTCAACCAGAAATGCTCATGTATGGAGGTATAAGTCTTACAGTGGCTGCACTGCATCGTTCAGAAGGCCTGGACAGAGGGAATAATTCTGGATGATTGCAGTAGAGCTCTCACAGTACCCATATATTAAAAGGGAAATAAAATTGAATGTGAGAATTACAGAGGTATTTCCCTACTGAGTGTTCCTGGCAGTGGGGTGCTTAAGGGTCAAAGCTGTATAACTGAGAGGAGACCTCCACATAGCCTTTAAAGGAATGCGGAGAACCGACCAGGGCTTCTGACCTAATGTCCAATCCTCACCTTCTCGTGGTGCACCCTGTTGGGTATCTACTTGGATACTGAACGGACGAGGATGGGCTGGCAATTTGGGATTTAGCCGACCAAATTGTATTCTTATTGGTTAAACCAAAATATAGAATGATGGTACAACATGACAAAATTTCATGCCGGCTGGGGCGTCGCCCGGTTAAACAAGGCCCCCGTTGTTTTCGCCAGGGAACCAGGGCGAACACCGAAAAGTCAGCTACTGGAACAAATCTGAAAACAAACCCCAACTCAACATCACCAGAGTTAAAGATCGGTACTATCAATGTAAGAAGCCTGAATGGCAAAAAAATGGAGCTAGCTGAGGAATTAGATAAGTACCAGATCGACATAATAGGGGTGACTGAAACAAAAAAGACCAAAACTGGTGAGATCTTTCTGAGCAATAAATACAAAATGTTATATTCAGGCAATGATAATCAAGGAAAAGAAGGAGTAGCCATAGTATTCAACACAAAATACGAGGCTAATCTTCTTGAATGGCAGTCAGTCTCAAGTAGAGTAATGTGGGCAAATATGAGAATGGGGAACTGGACAATGAGACTTATTTGTGCCTATGGTCCCACAGAAGGTTCTACTAAGGTAGAAGTGGAGGAATTTTTTGAGGCTTTAGAAAAAGCAACTGACACAATGAAAAAGGAAAAGTTGGTCCTTGTTGGGGATCTAAATAGCAGAGTAGGAAATGATTGTGAGACATACAAAAATATTTTGGGAAAATTTGGAGAAAAGAGCAAAGCTAATAATAATGGCAAATATCTGTTGGATTTCTGCTCAGGACATGGACTGGTTATTACTAACACCATGTTCCAACATAAAAATGCGCACAAATTCACATGGCGAGAAGAGGCTAGGAATAAGAAAAGTCTCATTGACTATGTTATTGTTGATAGTGATGTTTTCTCCCTGGTGCAGGACACCAGAGTGTACAGAGGATTTGAAATTGGAAGTGATCACTATTTAGTCTTGAGCAGGATAAAATTGAATTTCATATTGAAAAGAATAACATGTAAGAAAGTTTTGAAGCGAATAAAAGTTGAGCAGCTCTCAGATGTGAACTGTAGACTAAAATACAGAAATATTATTGAAAAGAAAATGAAAGAGTTTGAGAACAGGAATGAAATCTTGGAGATTCAGTGGCAAACTCTGAAGGAAACATTGATTGATTCTGCCAGAGAGGCATGTGGTGAGGTTGTGTGGAAGGATAAAAAAATCAGAACTCCCTGGTGGACACAGGAAGTTAAAGAAGCAGTGAAGGAAAAGAAGAAAGCATATCAAAAGTTCCTCCCAAATAAGTCAGCTTTTACTCTTACAGAATACAGAGACAAATGTAAGAAAGCTAAACAGTGTGTAAAACTAGCTAAACAAAAGTCATGGGAGGACTTTGGCAAGAATATAGAAAATAAATATCAAGAAGGTGGCAAAATATTCTGGAGGTTGTTGAAGAAGCTTAGGAATGGAGGAAAGAGTGCTGTAAAAGGAGTTAGAGATGATAAAGGTGAAATGAAAACAGAAGAAAAAGATATCCTTGAAGTATGGAGTAATTACTTTGAAAAACTGCTAAATGAAACAAGCAGTGATGACAGCACAGTGATAAAAAACACTGACCAGGCATGGAGTCAGGAATACATATCCATACTTGAAGTAGAAAAAGCCATCAAAGGCTTGAAATGTGGAAAGGCAGCAGGAGTAGATGATATTCGCCCAGAAATGCTGAAGTATGGTGGTGTAAGAGTCTTACAGTGGCTGCACTGCATAGTTCAGAAAGCCTGGACAGAGGGACGAATTCCCGATGATTGGAGTAGAGCTCTCATAGTACCCATATATAAAAAGGGAAATAAAACTGAATGTGAGAATTACAGAGGTATTTCCCTACTGAGTGTTCCTGGCAAGATCTATGCAAGTATACTTGAGAAACGGTTGAGAAGAATTGTGGAAGAAAAGCTTGGTGAAGAACAAGCTGGATTCAGGCCAAATAGAGGCTGTCAGGATCAGATCTTCACTTTACGACAAATAGTCGAGAAAGCATGGGAATATAACAAAGATCTGTATTTAAGTTTTGTCGATTTGGAAAAGGCATATGACAAGGTGCCAAGAGAGAAGCTATTCAATACGCTGCAGTTATATGGTGTCAATGGGGCATTATATCAAGCAATACTTAGTCTTTATTTGAGTTGTGAGTCAGCAGTTAGAATTGAAGGAAGTACAGGAAGATGGTTTAATGTTAAATCTGGTGTGAGACAAGGATGTACATTATCCCCTCTGTTATTCATTATCTATATGGATCACATTATGAAGGAATGTGGTATTAAACCTGATATCAAAATTGGAGATGTTAATGTCAGCTCTTTGCTTTATGCGGATGATGTTATACTTCTAAATAAATCCGCTACAAGTCTGCAAGATTCTCTGACCAAATTGAATAGCTGTTGTAATAGATATGGTATGAAGGTCAGCAATAAAAAGACAAAGACAATGAAAATAGGCAGAATCATTGAAAATGTCAACTGTGTTGTGAATGGAGAACCTGTGGAACAAGTAAAACATTTCAGCTACTTGGGCACAATTTTTACTGAAGATGGTAAACTAAATATAGAAATAGACAACAGAATCAGCAAAGCTGGTATCGTGGGAAGTCAATTGAATAAATTCATATGGAATAAGAAAGAAATTAGTCGGAACACTAAATTAGCTGTATACAAGACTGTGTTCAAACCAATTTTAACTTATGGATCTGAGAGCTGGGTCAGAAGTAAAACACTTGACCAAAGACTAGAGACCGCAGATATGAGAGTCCTGAGAAAGATTAGAGGCGTGAACAGATGGCATCAATGGCAATATCATATTAAAAATGAGGATATTAGGAAAGAACTTGACATTGTCAGCATCCAGGAATGCGTTAGCAGAGCTAATCTCAGATGGTATGGTCACTTAAATAGAATGGGAGAGGAAAGATTAGCAAAACAAGTGTTCTCTGCCAGTTTGGCAGGAAAACGACCCAGAGGAAGACCAAGATATAGGTGGATTGATACAGTACAAAGTGCCTTAGACGATAGAAATATAAGATCTGATAATGTTGGAGTCTTGACAAGTAACAGACTGATTTGGAGGAAAATTGTAGATAGGAAGTTAGTAATGATGTAATTTTTTCATGTAGTACTGTCATATCCTGTACACCCCTTGAGGGTACATGGCAGGAATTTGATGATGATGATGATGTGTTCCTGGCAAGATCTATGCAAGTATACTTGAGAAACAGTTGAGAAGAATTGTGGAAGAAAAGCTTGGTGAAGAAGAAGCTGGATTCAGGTCAAATAGAGGCTGTCAGGATCAGATCTTCACTTTACGACAAATAGTTGAGAAATCATGGGAATATAACATCATCAAATTCCTGATATATATATATACACACCCTCAAGGGGTGTATAGGATATGATAGTACTACATGAAAAATTTACATCATTACTAACTTCCTATCTACAATTTTCCTCCAGATCAGTTTATTACCTGTCAAGACTTCAATATTATCAGATCTTATATTTCTGTCTTCTAATGCACTTTTTACTTTATCAATCCACCTATATCTTGGTCTTCCTCTGGGTCTTTTTCCTACCAACCTGGCAGAGAACACTTGTTTTGCTAATCTTTCCTCTCCCATTCTGTTTAAGTGACCATACTACCTGAGATTAGCTCTGCTAATGCATTCCTGGATGCTGACAATGTCAAGTTCTTTTCTAATATCCTCATTTTTAATATAATTGCCATTGATGTCATCTGTTCATGCCGCTAATCTTTCTCAGCAGTCTCATATCTGCGGTCTCAAGTGTTTTACTTCTGACCCAGCTCTCAGATCCATAAGTTACGACTGGTTTGAACACTGTCTTGTTTACAGCTAATTTAGTGTTTTTGACTAATTTCTCTGTTATTCCATATAAATTTATTCATTTGACTTCCTACCATACCAGCTTTTTTGATTCTGTTGTCTATTTCAATATTTAATTTACCATCTTCGCTAAATGTTGTGCTTAAGTAGCTGAAATGTGTTACTTGTTCTATAGGGTCTCCAACAATGCACTTGATATTTTCAATGCTTCTGGTTATTTTCATTGTCTTTGTCTTTTTAATGCTGACCTTCATACCATATCTATTATAACAGTTATTCAATTTCGTCTGGAATCTTGCAGACTTGTAGCTGATTTTGTTTAGAAGCATAACATCATCTACAAAATGCAAAGAGCTGAGAATGACATCTCCAATTTTGATATCAGTGTAATACAACTTTCCTTCATAATGTAATCCATGTAGTGAATAACAGAGGGGATAATGTACATTTTAGTCTGACACCAGATTTAACATTAAACCATCTTCCTGTACTTCAATTCTAACTGTTGACCTACAACTCAAAGATGAAGTATTGCTTGATATAATGCCCCATTAACACCATATAACTGTAGCATTGTGAATAGCTTCTTTCTTGGCACCTTGTCATATGCCTTTTCCAGATCTACAAAACTTAAATACAGATCTTTATTATATTCTCATAATTTCTCTTCTATCTGTCGTAAAGTGAAAATCTGATCCTGACAGCCTGTATTTGGCCTGAATTCAGCTTGTTCTTCACCAAGCTTCACTTCCACAATTCTTCTCAATCGTTTCTCAAGTATACTTGCTTATCTCTTACCAGGAACACTCAGTAATGAAATACCTCTGTAATTCTGACATTCAGTTTTTTTTTCCATTTTATATATCGGTACTATGAGAACGCTACTCCAATCATCTGGAATTTGTCCCTCTGTCCCTGCTTTCTGAACTATGCAGTGCAGCCACTAAGACTCTTATACCACCATATTTCAGCATTTCTGGTCGAATATCATCTACTCCTGCTGCCTTTCCACGTTTCAGGCTTTTATGACTTTAATGGGGAATATAACAAAGATCTCTATTTAAGTTTGGTGGATCTGGTAAAGGCATATGATAAGGAGCCAAGAGAGAATATTCAAAACTTGCAGTTATATGGTGTCAATGAGACATTATATGAAGCAATACTTAGTCTTTATTTGAGTTGTAAGTCAGCAGTTAGAATTGAAGGAAGTACAGGAAGATGGTTTACTTTTAATTTTGGTGTCAGACGAGGATGTACATTATCACCTCTGTTATTCGTTATCTATATGGATCACATTATGAAGAAAAGTGGTATTAAACCTGATATCAAAATTGCATGTTATTCTCAGCTCTGCTTTTTCTGGATGATGTTATACGTCTAAACAAATCTGCTACAAGTCTGCAAGATTCCCTGACTAAATTCAATAACTATTATAATATATATGGTATGAAGTTCAGCAATAACAAGACAATGAAACTAGGCAGCAGCATTCAAAATATCAACTGCATTGTGAATGGAGAACCTATAGAAGAAGTGAAACATATCAGCTACTTAGGCACAATTTTTAGTGAAGATGGTAAATTAAATATGAATTATAAATAATAACTGAATAAATTTATATGGAAGAAGAGAGAAATTAGTCAAAACAGTAAATTAGCTGTATACAAGACAGTGTTCAAACCAATTTAAACTTATGGATCTTAGATGTGGGTTAGAAATAAAACACTTGACCAAAGACTGCAGATATGAGTCTTGGAAAGATTTAGCGGCACGAATAGATGGCATCAATGGCAGTTATCATATTAAATAACAAGGATATTAGGAAAGAACTTGACATTGTCAGCATCCATGAATGCATTAGCAGAGCTAATCTGAGGTGGTATGGTCACTTAAACAGAATGGGTGAGGAAAGATTAGCAAAACAAGCATCTGCTGTCAGATTTGCAGGAAAAAGACCCAGAGGAAGACCAATATGTAGGTGGATTGATACTGTATGAATTGCCTTAGAAGGTAGAAATATAAGTGATAATGTTGGAGTCTTCACAGGTAACAGACTGATTTGGAGAAAAATTGTAGTAAGGAAATTAGTACTACATGAAAAATTTACATCATTACTATCATATCCTGTACACCCATTGAGGGCATGGCAGGAATGTGATGATGACTTATATAAGTAATTTTGTTGGTGTGACCATGTTGCTCTTGCTTAATTTAATTTTTAAACTAATAATAATAAGAGAACTGTAGTTTTGATGTGGGGTGCTTAAGGGTCAAAGCTGTATAACTGAGAGGAGACCTCCACATAGCCTTTAAAGGAATGCAGAGAACCGACCAGGGCTTCTGACTTAATGTCCAATCCTTACCTTCTTATGGTGCACCCTGTTGGGTATCTCCTTGGATACTGAAGGAACGAGGATTGGCTGGCAATTTGGGATTAACCGACCAAATTGTATTCTTATTGGCTTAAAACAAAATATACAAAATGATGGTACAGCATGACAAAATTTCATGCCGGCTGGGATGTCGCCCGGTTAAACAAGGTCCCCGTTGTTTTCGCCAGGAAACCAGGGCGAACAGCGAAAAGTCAGCTACTGGAACAAATCTGAAAGCTCACCCAAACCGAACATCACCAGAGTTAAAGATTGGTACTATCAACATAAGAAAGCTGAATGGCAAAGAAATGGAGCTAGCTGAAGAATTAGATAAGTACCAGATTGACATAATAGGGGTGACTGAAACTAAAAAGACAAAAACTGGTGAGATCTTTCTCAGCAATAAATACAAAATGTTATATTCAGGAAATGACAATCAAGGAAAAGAATGAGTAGCCATAGTATTCAACACTAAATATGAGGCTAATCTTCATGAATGGCAGGCAGTCTCAAGTAGAGTAATGTGGGCTAATATCAGAATGCGGAATTGGACAATGAGACTTATTTGTGCCGGTGGTCCCACAGAAGGTTCTACTAAGGTAGAAATGGAGGAATTTTTTGATGCTTTAGAAAAAGCAACTGACACGAAAAAGGAAAAGTTGGTCCTTGTTGGGGATCTAAATAGCAGAGTAGGAAATGATTGTCAGATATACAAAAATATTTTGGGAAAATTTGAAGAAAAGAGCAAAGCTAATAATAATGGCAAATACCTGTTGGATTTCTGCTCAGAACATGAACTGGTTATTACTTACAACATGTTCAAACATAAAAATGTGCACAAATTCATTGCTTCTTGTCACATGGAGACAAGAAGCAACGAATAAGAAAAGTCTCATTGACTATGTTATAGTTGATAGTGATGTTTTCTACCTGGTGCAGGACACCAAAGTGTACAGAGGATTTGAAATTGGAAGTGATCACTATTTAGTCTTGAGAAGGATAAAATTGAATTTCGTATTGAAAAGAATAACATGTAAGAAAGTTTTAAAGCGAATAAAAGTTGAGCAGCATATGCGAACTGTGGACTAAAATACACAAAGATTATTGAAGAAAAAATGAAAGAGTTTGAGAACAGGAATCAAACCTTGGAGATTCAGTGGCAAACTCTGAAGAAAACATTGATTGATTCTGCCAGAGAGGCATGTGGTGAGGTTGTCTGCAAGAATAAAAAAATCAGAACTCCCTGGTGGACACAGGAAATTAAAGAGGCAGTGATGGAAAAGAAGAAAGCATATCAAAAGTTCCTGTCAAATAAGTCAGCTTGTGCTCTTAGAGAATACAGAGACAAATGCAAGAATGCTAAACACTGTGTAAAACGAGCTGAACAAAAGTCATGGGAGAACTTTGGCAAGAATATAGAAAATAAATATCAAGAAGGTGGCAAAATATTCTGGAGGTTGTTGAAGAAGCTTAGGAATGGAGGAAAGAGTGCTGTAAAAGGAGTTAGAGATGATAAAGGTGACATGAAAACAGGAGAAAAGGATATCCTTGAAGTATGGAGTAATTACTTTGAAAAACTGCTAAATGAAACAAGCAGTGATGACAGCACAGTGGTAAAAAACACTAACCAGGCATGCAGTCAGGAATACATATCCATACTTGAAGTAGAAAAAGCCATCAGAGGCTTGAAATGTGGAAAGGCAGCAGGAGTAGATGATATTCGACCAGAAATGCTGAAGTATGGTGGTATAAAAGTCTTACAGTGACTGCACTGCATAGTTCAGAAGGACAAATTTCTGATGATTCGAGTAGAGCTCTCATAGTACCTATATATAAAAAGGGAAATAAAACTGAATGTGAGAATTACATAGCTAATTCCCTACTGAGTGTTCTTGCCAAGATCTATGCAAGTATACTTGAGAAACGGTTCAGAATTGTGGAAGAAAAGCTTGAAGAACAAGCTGGATTCAGGCCAAATAGAGGCTGTCAGGATCAGATCGTCATTTTACAACAAATATTTGAGAAAGCATGGGAATATAACAAAGATCTCTATTTAAGTTTTGTCGATCTGAAAAAGGCATATAACAAGGTGCCAAGAGAGAAGCTATTCAATATGATCAGTTATATGATGTCAATTGAGCATTATATCAAGCAATACTTAGTCTTTATTTGAGTTGTAAGTTAGCAGTTAGAATTGAAGGAAGTACTTCCTATCTACAGGAAGATTGTTTAATGTTAAATCTGGTGTGAGACAAGGATGTACATTATCCCATCTGTTATTCATTATCTATATGGATCACATTATGAAGGAAAGTGGTATTAAACATGATATCAGAATTGGAGATGTTAATGTCAGCTCTTTGCTTTATGCAGACGATGTTATATTTCTAAATAAATCTGCTAGAAGTTTGCAGGATTCCCTGACTAAATTGAATAACTGTTGTAATAGATATGGTATGAAGGTGAGCATTAAAAAGACAATGAAAATAGGAAGAATTGTTAAAAATATCAATTGTGTTGTGAACGGGAAACCTGTGGAACAAGTAAAACATTTCAGCTACTTAGGAATGATTTTTTGTGAAGATGGTAAATTAAATATGGAAATCGACAACAGATCAACAAAGTTGGTATGGTATGAAGTCAATTGAATAAATTCATATGGAATAAGAAAGAAATTAGTCTTCATCATCATCATCAAATTCCTGCCATGTATACCCTCAATGGGTGTACAGGATATGATAGTACTACATGAAAAATTTACATTATAACTAACTTCCTATCTACAATTTTCCTCAAAATCATCTATTACTTGTCAAGACTCCAATATTATCATTATCAGATCTTATATTTCTATCGTCTAAGGCACATTGTACCGTACCAATCCACCTATATCTTGGTCTTCCTCTGGGTCGTTTTCCTGCCAGCCTGGCAGCGAATACTTGTTTTGCTAATATTTCCTCGCCCATTCTGTTTAAGTGACCATACCACCTGAGATTAGCTCTGCTAATGCATTCCTGGATGCTTACAATATCAAGTTCTTTCCTGATATCCTTGTTTTTAATATGATATTGCCATTGATGCCATCTGTTCATGCCTCTAATCTTTCTCAGGACTCTCATATCTGCAGTCTCTAGTCTTTGGTCAAGTGTTTTACTTCTGACCCAGCTCCCAGATCCATAAGTTAAAATTGGCTTGTATATTCTCTTGTATACAGCTAATTTAGTGTTCCTACTAATTTCTCTCTTATTCCATATGAATTTATTCAATTGACTATTTCTATTTCTATTTAATTTACTGTTATATATTCGTTATCTATCGTTATTGATATAATATATTGTTTATTCACTTGTATCTTTCTTTCACTCTTCTTTTTATATTTATTAAACTTTTTTTTCTTTCTTCACTGATATAATATACTAACATACTTCCTTAAGAATGCCTTACTCAACTCTACCTAGGAATGTTTCCTTTTCGGACACTGGCAAATATATTTTTTATTGCTGCACCAGCCAGAGTCCTAGCTTATTAAAAATCCAGGGAATATTCCTAGGTTAATTGGCATTCATTCTAATATACTAAATAGATACTGGTACTAATTGCAATCATGGCCAACAATCTATTACTCGAACACTTTCATTAAATTCCCTCCCGCTATGGTTTTAAATTTTTGAAAGTGGTAATTAGAATTCTCGAAATCAGGCATGAGTCAGGCTATACAACAAAACATGTTCATTGGAACAAATTACACTTTACAACTATAATTGGAATAGGATAGTAAGCTTTTCAAAATCTCCTGCTAAGATAGTTACTCAATGCTAATTTAACAAAACACTCACAGATCAAATTGCTAATCACACACAAGCTATAAAACATTAAAACTTGCTAACCATGTTATTCTAAATCAAACTCTTAATGCATACTACATTTACAGACATTTCACAACCCGTTACTATTCTGGTGTAAATCATCTACAAAATTACAAATTCACATATAATCTCAGTCACATGCAGCTAAAATTTCACTCCTGACATTCCTTTGTTCAGCAGAATTACTCTGTCTCAAAATACAAATCCTTCTTATAGTCCACTATGAATTGTCCACTTAATATGATCTAACATTAAATTCTGTCTCATTCAAACATATAATAAAGGTCTTTACGTTACCCAATCTTTTTCCAAAGGTCTGTTAACGGCCACGTGTTGTTCAGGTCCACCTTCGATCGGTTGCTTCTGCAATAGACTTACGACTACACTGTCCGTTTTACATTCTTCCGGACTCGAACTTCTCATTGCTTTGATACAGTGTTGTCTCTGCTCCTACTTTAGTGGGATATCTGGCAACTGGCACAATTTCTGCATAGCCGATGATTCCCGTGCTACTCGTCATGAAATCTTGTTCAGCTTACTCAGAATGCCTGTCCAATATCCGGCATTATGGGACCCTCTCGCTCGTCCCTACTCCGTCCACTAGTCAGGAACAACCAGAAAAAAAGCCTCGTATTATCGTGCGCATTGCCTTATATTTTGTCCCTTCTTTTCCACATGACACCCTTAGGTTTTCATGCCCTCAAGATGATCCTCAAAGTCCTAGCTGCCGTTAGGTGCTATATTCTAGGGAATCCTGCTTCTCTCATCTTCCTCGTACGTTGTAGCTTGTGGGATTATGGCCGATATGCGCGTATATAACTCGACCTTTGTACTCGTACTCTTAACTTCTTTGGCGACTTATTAAGTTTAAGACAGCTTAATGGGACAAGATTATACTACTATTTCCTTATTACAAATTCATTAATCCGATAATCCTTCAGTTTAGTTTTCAACTACAAGATTTTTCCAGTGCGATTTACATGTTATTACACAACTTCCTATACAACATAAAATTCAGAACTGTGTGCTGTCAACCAGGTATTATCTGAGTTAGCCAAATTATTATGTTAGATTCTGAATGAATAATTTTTTTAAAATTTGTCCATTCAGGATCTAACATTACGATCTTTACTAAAAATCGTGCCTAAGTAGCTGAAATGTTTCACTTGTTCCACAGGTTCTCCATTCACAACACAGTTGACATTTTCAATGATTCTGCCTATTTTCATTGTCTTTGTCATTTTATTGCTGACCTTCATACCATATCTATTACAACAGCTATTCAATTTAGTCAGAGAATCTTGCAGACTTGTAGCGGATTTATTTAGAAGTATAACATCATCCACATAAAGCAAAGAGCTGACATTAACATCTCCAATTTTGATATCATGTTTAATACCACTTTCCTTCATAATGTGATCCATATAGATAATGAATAACAGAGGGGATAATGTACATCCTTGTCTCACACCAGATTTAACATTAAACCATCTTCCTGTACTTCCTTCATTTCTAACTGCTGACTTACAACTCAAATAAAGACTAAGTATTGCTTGATATAATGTCCCACTGACACCATATAACTGTAGCGTATTGAATAGAGCTTCTCTCTTGGCACCTTGTCATATGCCTTTTCCAAATCGACAAAACTTAAATACAGATCTGTTATATTCCCATGCTTTCTCGACTATTTGTCGTAAAGTGAAGATCTGATCCTGACAGCCTCTATTTGGCCTGAATCCAGCTTGTTCTTCACCAAGCTTTTCTTCCACAATTCTTCTCAACCGTTTCTCAAGTATACTTGCATAGATCTTGCCAGGAACACTCAGTAGGAAAATACCTCTGTAATTCTTGCATTCAGTTTTACACTCCCTTATTATATATGGGTACTATGAGCTCTACTCCAATCATCGGGAATTCGTCCCTCTGTCCCTGCTTTCTAAACTATGCAGTGCAGCCACTAAGACTCTTATACCACCATACTGCAGCATTTCTGGTCGAATATCATCTACTCCTGCTGCCTTTCCACATTTCAAGCCTCTGATGGCTTTTTCTACTTCAAGTATGGATATGTATTCCTGACTGCATGCCTGGTTAGTGTTTTTTACCACTGTGCTGTCATCACTGCTTGTTTCATTTAGCAGTTTTTCAAAGTAATTACTCCATACTTCAAGGATATCCTTTTCTCCTGTTTTCATGTCACCTTTATCATCTCTAACTCGTTTTACAGCACTCTTTCCTCCATTCCTAAGCTTCAACAACCTCCAGAATATTTTGCCACCTTCTTGATATTTATTTTCTATATTCTTGCCAAAGTTCTCCCATGACTTTTGTTCAGCTCGTTTTACACAGTGTTTAGCATTCTTGCATTTGTCTCTGTATTCTCTAAGAGCACAAGCTGACTTATTTGACAGGAACTTTTGATATGCTTTCTTCTTTTCCTTCACTGCTTCTTTAATTCCCTGTGTCCACCAGGGAGTTCTGATTTTTTTATTCTTGCAGACAACCTCACCACATGCCTCTCTGGCAGAATCAATCAATGTTTTCTTCAGACTTCGCCACTGACTCTCCACTGAATCTTACATGTTATTCTTTTCAATATGAAATTCAATTTTATCCTGCTCAAGACTAAATAGTGATCACTTCCAATTTCAATCCTCTGTACACTCTGGTGTCCTGCACACGGGAGAAAACATCACTATCAACAATAATATAGTCAATGAGACTTTTCTTATTCTTTGCCTCTTCTCTCCATGTGAATTTGTGCACATTTTTATGTTGGAACATGCTGTTAGTAATAACCAGTCCATGTCATGAGCAGAAATCCAACAGATATTTGCCTTCACTATTAGCTTTGCCCTTTTCTCCAAATTTTCCCAAAATATTTTTGTATGTCTGACAATCATTTCCTACTCTGCTATTTAGATCCCTAACAAGGAGCAACTTTTCCTTTTTCATTGTGTCAGTTGCTTTTTCTAAAGCCTCAAAAAATTCCTCCACTTCTACCTTCTGTGGGACCATTGGCATAAATAAGTCTCATTGTCCAGTTCCCCATTCTCATATTTGCCCACATTACTCTACTTGAGACTGACTGCCATTCAAGAAGATTAGCCTCGTATTTTGTGTTGAATACTATTGCTACTCCTTCTTTTCCTTGATTGTCATTGCCTGAATATAACATTTTGTATTTAGTGCTCAGAAAGATCTCACCAGTTTTTGTCTTTTTTTGTTTTAGTCACCCCTTATTATGTCGATCTATTACTTATCTTATTCCTCAGCTAACTCTATTTCTTTACCATTCAGGCTTCTTATGTTGATAGTACCAATTTTTAACTCTGGTGATGTTGAGTTGGGGTTTGTTTTCAGATTCGTTCCAGTAGCTGACTTTTTGCTGTTCGCCCTGGTTCCCTGGCAAAAACAATGGGGGCCATTGTTTAAATGGGCGACGCCCCAGCTGACATGAAATTTTGTCATGTCGTACCATCATTTTTTATTTTAGTTTAACCAATTAGAATACAATATGTGCGGCTAAATCCCCAAATTGCCAGCCCATCCTCATTCATTCAGTATCCAAGTAATACCCAACAGGGTGCACCACGAGAAGGTGAAGATTGGACATTAGGTCAGAAGCCCTGGTCGGTTCTCCGCATTCCTTTAAAGGCTATATGGAGGTCTCCTCTCAGTTATAGAGCTTTGACCCTTAAGCACCCCCATTAAAAAAAAAAAAATTAAAAATACAAGGAACGTTAAAAAAATGGTTTTATCTTTTATTCCAGATATTGCTCAATCACATTAGCCCTAAGTTTCAATCACTAAAATTCACTCATGGATTTCAGTTACTAGAATCTTATTCACCAGATCTTAATTCCCTTCAGACTTTTTGGACAATTAAAAGTATTGGTCGAAAGAAATGAAATTTGAATATGATGAGGTGATCACTTAATAAGTTGACTTTAAGGACCAGTCTGTGATTTTATTTAAAAAAAAAAAAAAACTATAGTAGCATCAGAATGGTGGTAGAAATTAGTATTGAGTTAATCATCTTTTTTGGTGAAAAAAAGTAATTAATTTTTGCATGTTCTTTCTAAGGCTAGAAACTTGTCAGTTATCAAGATATCATGAAAGTTTAGCAAAGCTGAAGGTCATGGGGCAGAGCCCTTAATATACTGAAAGTGATGCTATGATATACATGCCAAAAGCAATACGATACCATATTTGTTGGCATGCCACTAAAGCATGTAAAGAATATAAACTATGTATCAGGAATAAACTCGTATTTTGAAATAGGAAACACTATTGCACTGTTGGTCTATGTTTCTGCAAAGAAATTTTGGATACCCAGTATAGTTCAACTTTGATTTAATGGTTTTTCTACATTTAAATGAAAAAACAATAAATTGGGAAAAAAGACAACATTGGTGTTCTTTAAAATTGGACTCTGAACACAAGCAGAGAAACACCTTGCCTCTTTGATTGCCATGCAGTGTGTATAAATTGACTGTATAATTTATTATGGAATAAGGCAAAGTTAACAGTAAGCAAAGTTGGGATTGTGTGAGTCAAGTTACTTAACTGGGATAGGCAGTCATCATAGTATATAAAGGAAGATGGGACATGTAATCAAAGTGATAATCAAAAGTTCCTGGAAGAGACTGAAAAATGCAAAAGTCTTATTTTCAGTATAGATTATTATTTCTTTCAAAGTAGTCTTGCAAATCTTAGCATTTCCACTGTTGGAAACACTGATGATGATAATATTTGAGATTGTGCTCAGCACTGCCCAGTTTGATCTGAATTTCTGATATTCTCAAATCTGAATGGAGTATCTGACTTTTATTCTTATATGCTGCATTTTATTTTTAATTTTAGAAATTAGGTTACTTATGTATTAAGTAAGCTTATATATATCTCATGCTAGTATAAGACCTGCCACGCAGACGCCAGTTCATACTTGACTGTTGTTGTTCCTAACTTGTGTATGTGATAAGTTCACTTTTTTTATCTTGCCAATTTTCCAGTTTTTTGTGATAGTATGTATACGTGAAGAAGTTGGCATTCCGATGAAACTAATTAAAGCTTTTGTCTCATCTCGCTGTTTCTAGTCAGTAAAATTCTAATATAAAATATCTAAATTCCCTTAATAATATATATAAATGGAAAGAATTTGGGATAATTAAATGTACAGTAGATCCCAGTTAATCAGGACTGCCATTTATTAGACAAGTCTAGAAGGGGAGGGGATATAACAAAAATTTGCTTAGTCTATTTGGGACATGATGCTGTTTAATTGGCCAGTAACCACAAAGTGGAGTGTTAGAAAAAGTATGCAATCTTGCTTCAAAAATTTAGTCTGGTGATGACATCTACAGTGTTGTCGAAACAGGGCTCTTTCATCATGCCATCCAATGGACAGTTCCCTGTGTTATAAACATGCACTGCACTTTTTGGATCAAAGAAAGCAATGGATTGCGAACAGTATTACTCTGTTCAAGTACATGCATATTTAGGAACTGATAAACGAAAGCTGTTAGTTATTGGAAAAAGGGTCAGGACTCTCTGCTTTAATGGAATTACAATGGAGAGCTTATCAGATCCCAAACTGTTTTAAGCATTCAGTCAGCTTGTTAACAAAAATGCAACTGATCTCTGAATTTTTTTTTAAGGATTGGCTTATGAGTTGGGACATGGAATTATGGAAATCAAGAAAAATTTTACTAGTTCTTGACATTTACTAAGGATTTGCATTTGCAAAATTGAATCTTTCATATGCAATAGTTTATGCCAGATAAATGAGTAGAAAGGCTTTCGTATTGGCAGTTCATGTCAATTCATTTAATGGTATTAATTCACAACACATCTTGCATTTATGCCAGATAGTTGGCAAGGAATAAGCATCAAGGACATTCAAAACCATTTTGCTTAATGTAATTTTAAGCATGTGATCATGGATATGTCAGATATGGCTGATAGTGGAAACATGAACCGCATCAAAAACTATGAAGAGTATGAATCCATTGATGAGCCTCTTCAATACTGAAGATTTTTGAGGATGCAGAAAACATCAGAGGGTATTAGAAGAACAAGAAAGTAATGAAAATGATACCCCTGAGCTTGAACAAGAGAATACCTAGTATGCAAAAGTTTATTGCTGGTTTAGATTACAAATATTTTATGCAGCATGGCAATCCTATATCTGCATTTGATGTCTGCACTCAATTGTTCAACTGCAGTCAGTCAAAACCACAGACAAGCTACATTCAATTAATTCCTAAAATGTCATTAACTGCGAAGAACTACATGTGTACTTAATGTGTATAAAATTAAATGATTTTATGGCAATTATTTGACTTTAATTAAAGCCAGTTATTGACTCATCATCATATTCCTGATATATACACACTGTGCTGTCATCACTGCTTGTTTCATTTAGCAATTTTTTGAAGTAATTACTCCATACTTCAAGGATATCTGTTTTCATGTCACCTTTATCACCTCTAATTCCTTTTACAGCACTCTTTCCTCCATTCCTAAGCTTCTTCAACAACCTCCAGAATATTTTGCCACCTTTATATATATTTTCTATATTCTTGCCAAAGTCCTCCCATGACTTTTGTTTAGCTAGTTTTACACACTGTTTAGCTTTCTTACATTTGTCTCTGTATTCTCTAAGAGCATAAGCTGACTTATTTGCCAGGAACTTTTGATATGCTTTTTTCTTTTCTTTCACTGCCTCTTTAACTTCCTGTGTCTACCATGGAATCCTGATTTTTCTGTCCTTACAGAACAACCTCACCACATGCCTCTCTTACTGAATCAGGGGTTGCCACTGAATCTCCATGGTTTGGTTCCTGTTCTCAAACTCTTTCATTTTTTCTTCAATCATGTTTGTGTATTTTAGTCTACAGTTCATATCTGAGAGCTGCTCAACTGTTATTTGTTTTAAAACTTTCTTACATGTTCTTCTTTTCAATATGAAATTCAATTTTATCCTGCTCAAAACTAAATGGTAATCACTTCCAATTTCAAATCCTCTGTACACTCTGAAAACATCACTATCAACAATAACATAGTCAATGAGACATTTCTTATTCCTTGCCTCTTCTCTCCATGTAAATTTGTGCACATTTTTATATTGGAACATTGTGTTAGTATAGTACTCCCACAGATGCGAGACCTTTTGGCAATTCTGCACATCTCACAAAAAGGAGAATCCATTCTGATAATAGGGTAATCAATCAGTCTTCTAAGATGAGTTAGTTTATTATTACAGGCCGGAAAATTTAGCTTTTCTTTTACGAACATTGAAGTTTTTAAAGTGGTAACTATTTTGCTTGTATAACAGTTGAAAAAAAATGTACGTAGAGTATTAATAAAATAAAAAAGGTATAACATAAAATAAAAATTTAACGAAATTAATTTTTAAGAAAGTTTTGTATAAAATGAAAATAATTAAACCGAAAAACAGAAATTTGTTCAAATGAACTTAGATATTCTAAACTCTCAGTTGAGAGAACTGAGACACTTTAATGTCCTAAACCGATTAATTATGACTTGTTGTGGTTCTTTAACAAAACCATGCAAAAAAAAAATACCATTATCAAATCATTTTCATAGTGATCTGAATTGGTGTCCAAATCACCATCACTTTCACTTAAATTGATCACCAAAGGTTCGCATAATTCTTCGATAATTCCATCTCTATCCCAATACATTTCCATTTTCCAGTGAGGACATGAGACCAATATTTTCCTCAGTTTTGAACTGTAATACTTTCAGTTGCCTATTCTGAAAGCTTAAAAAATTTTGACATATCAATATCTCCAGTTACGTTTGACGAATGAAATTTTTCACTTCTGCCCAAACATACTCAATAGCATTAATATCATAGTGATATGGTGGCAGCCTCAAAGCTAGGAATCCATACTCTTTGAGCATCGTGTCGAATTTAAATAGTTTAGTTGTGGGCGAGTTTCTTTTGACCAAGTTAAGCAATTCAATTTTTCGCATATCTGGGGAATGAGAAATGTTATTTGCAGAGCCAATCCAATAAGAACTTGTTTCTTATTAGACCAATTTGTAACTTTGTTTAATTGAATGGGGTGATATGAAGCATTATCAATTATAACAACAATATTTTTAGGAAGGTTTGGAATCAGTTTTTATTCTGCCCACTTTTCAAAGATCGTAGAATTCATTTGCCCATGGTAATCTCCAGTAGTTGAATTGGCTTTGTATAGTAAGTTTGAATTCGGTAAAAAAAAAACCCATTTCTCCACTTTCTCCACACACAAAATTATTATGCGTCGCGAGGCATTTCCAGTTTGTATCATGCCACATTCTTCTTTAGATTGCCAACATTTTCCATGAGTTAAATTATTGTCAATCCAAGTTTCATCTAGATACACAATCTGTCTTTTCTCCTCCTTGAAACATCGTATTGCTTTCAAATACTGTGTTCTAGATAAAACAATGTCACTTTGCTCCATGATAAGTTTCCTTTTATCTGGGACTTTTTGAAACAAAATCAGATTCCATGAAGTATTTTCCTTAAAGTTTCTCTTTTCTAAGGAAAATTAATTTTTTCTTTCAGCACAGGAATCAATTTCGGAACATTTGGCACTTTTTTCTTGACCACGTGAAATTCGTGAATAGTTTTACATCAAAATCATTCAAAAGCTATGTTTTCAATGGTTTTCTTTCTCTGGTACTCTTTAGGAGATTTAAATTTTGGCTTACCTTCACCCTTTGATTTCATAAGAATTCTTTTAACAGTCGACTCTGATACGTCCACAATTGCACTTGCATGTTTTATGACTTGAGAAAGGGGAACAAGGAGACTGCCTTCTAACGATTCTTTTTTGCAGAATGTCAGCACATTATTCAATATTCTTTTGCATGAGCTACTGAAAGGTTTAACACCAGAACTTGTTGACTGTACTGGATCCATCATACCAATTAATAATAAAAAAATTAATGCAAAAATGCAACAACAAAAATCAAGCTACTGCTAGTAGAGCGACAGACAAGAAAGTATGTGATTTCACATGTTGGCGACGTCATATGTCTTTCATTTCTTTCTCCCCTTCATCATGAATCGACTATTCTGGGCACAAAGCCAAGCAAAGCTCAAGCAAGTGTGGGCATACTATAATAACCAATCCATGTACTGAGCAGAAATCCAACAGGTATTTGCCATTATTATTAGCTTTACTTTTTTTCCCAAATTTTCCCAAAATATTATTGTATGTCTGACAGTTATTTCCTACTCTACTATTCAGATCCCCAACAAGGACCAACTTTTCCTTTTTCATTGTGTCAGTTGCTTTCTCTAAAGCCTTAAAAAATTCCTCCACTTCTACCTTAGTAGAAACTTCTGTGGAACCATAGGCACAAATAAGTCTCATTGTCCGATTCCCTATTCTGATATTTGCCCACATCACTCTACTTGAGACTGCCTGCTATTCGAGAAGATTAGCCTCGTATTTAATGTTGATTACTATGGCTACTCCTTCTTTTCCTCGATTGTCATTGCCTGAATATAATATTTTGTATTTATTATTCAGAAAGATCTCACCAGTATTTGCCTTTTTTTGTTTCAATCCCTCTATTATATTGATCTTGTACTTATCCAATTTCTCAACTAGTTCCATTTCTTTGCCATTCAGGCTTCTTATGTTGATAGTACTGATTTTTAATTCTGGTGATGTTGAGTTGTGGTGTTGACTCAGTAAAAAGAAAACTCGTCTAAACTCCTATTTTGTCATAATACATACATACATACATACACCTTTTGAACTCTTTATGTAATTGAGGTAGCCACTTAATTATGCTATTTCTGAAATGGTCCATTTAACCACAATCTACTGTATTTAATTCCCCCCCCTCCATTTACCTAGTTTAGCCATAAATACTGTTACAACTTGAACAGTGCATAAACCTTTAATATATCAGTAAATCATTTTCAGCCTTCAGCACATACAAACTACATGTATAATGTGCATATAGCAGCACTTAGTGTTTTGAAATGTCCCCCCCATCACCTTCACACATCCCCAAAGTTTGTGAGGCCACATATTGATGGCAGCATGCACATCATCCAATGGAAACACTCCACTGCTCATTCCAAAACCACCTTCAGGCTGGCAGTGGCATTTCTTCCAAGCTACTCTTTCAAGATCTGACTGCAATTTTAAGTCCAATGGATTGATTGGGATTTCCAGATGATCATTCAGATAGTGATATGTGGTCACGCACATTCGCCTCCAACCACTGTTGTGTGCAGGTGCCGAGTCCTGTTGGAGGGTCCTCTGCCTACCATGAAACAAAGTATTGTTCACGAGCCGTACCAAAGCTTCTAGCACAGTGTCTTGATACACTTTTGCAGAGGGTTTGATCCCGCTTTCTTGCAAAAATGCAACTTGGATACCCCTCCCCCATGTCACTCACCAAAGCATCACTGATGTGGGGTGATGACCTATGAATCTTGGGTGCTATGATACATGCTGTGCAACCATTTAGGGCAAATACCCAATTGTTTTGGCAGTTAAATGCCTTTTCAATGGTGATAAACTTTTCATCTGCGAATAGGATATCGCTGTGTCTGTTGTTCGTGTTCTGATGGAGAAGTGCCATTTGATTTTATCACCCTCTGCTGTATAAGTTGTGGTGTTAGGAAGTGTCCAGTAGAATGATAATAGGTTCTAACCCCAGGTCATCAGTTAGTACACATGACATCGATCTCTGTGAGATGTTCATCTCTTGCGACATCACTTTCTGAATTCTTACAGGATTATGTTGGAGGTGTGCCTTCACAGCACTTGCAAGCTTTTGCATCCTAACACAGCATGGTGGACCTGTTCTTTGTGATCAGATATGTCTTCTGTATAGTTATAATGGTAAATGGTCTGATACAAAAAAATCCTAATGATCCCAAGTGTTTTTAGTGTGTTGAAAATAACAGGTGGCTGCATTCCAACCTTGTGAAGTGCTATTACAGCTACATAGTTCTCCCCATTGTATATTAACTTATATAGCTAGTCAACTCTTCTCTCTCCCCTAATAAACACACGAATGTTGGCTACACGCAGCACCACTAATAGAACCGGGCTTGCACAATTCTGTGGGCAGCGTGATGGTGTGCAGAAGTTGTAATAGTATTATGGGAAGACTGGTATTTGCAGTAATATAATACAGTTGACTTTGAATGCTCTATAGTGAAATTTATTTAACGAAATTCACTTGTCTTTGTCCACTATTATTTTATCTATAGAGACAAAGAAAAAAAAATTGTTAATAAAGTACTTTATAAAATGTAATCCTTATTAAAACAGTTTGTAAGTGTAGTTTTTTGCAAAATATTGCTGAACTTTGGCAATGGAGAATGCATGGAGTTAAGTTTTTTAGTCAGGCCATGCAGTCTAATGTTATTGCATATTCAGCATTGTTTCAATTTGCAATTTTAAAGGCAAAATACCATATTGCATTTCTATAAAAGTCATAATTGACAGTTTTGTGAGGGCAAAAATTACTATTTTTGTAAAAATAGTAAACGTAAACTATTTCATGACAAGCTTAAAATATTTTATAAGCTTGTGTTAATGTAAATGATTGCACATTGCAATACACTGTCATTGTTTATATAGAGTGCATACATTTTTTAAGTTTCTACACACATCTCTTTTTATTATATTAATTTTTAATGAGGGAGGGGGGGGGAGTGCTATTCTTCATGCATTTTTTTTTATTCATAATGAATAGCAAACAGTTTTTCCTAGTAAGAATTAATGTAAATAATGTTTTTATTATTTTTTTAATCGTGCAGTAAAGTGTCTTTGACAGAGTAGTTATATCTGCACTATGTTGTTGTTGTGTGGTATATATGAGAAAAGTTTAACAAGTAGCATCTTTTCGCCAGAGAACTGAAGTGGGGAAAGTTCTGTAATTTGCATTTTGTATCAAGCCATGTTTTGTTATGAATTATTCATAGCATAAGCCTTTTTATTTTTTTTATTTTAATCTAGGTGGTCCTTTTCGACGAGTTCTTATTGGAACAGCTAGTGAAGTTCATCCAGAAGAAATTGATGTAACATTTGATGATGTTAAAGGGGTAAGGATTTATTTTACAACCTGACCATTTATTGGTAAGGTGACCAGATATACCTTTTTTTGACAATCCCATCTCACAGCTGTATAAGTTCTCGAGAATCACCATGTATATTGAAAATGTATGAAATGAGAGATTTATAACATGTTATAAGAGATTGTGTTCCCAAATGAGTGAGATTCCAATCTTTGAGGATTAATTTAATTGAAAATGCATCTGTTGGTCATACATATTAAGGTATAAGATTAGTAAATAAAATATTCAGTATAATCTTTAAAGGTACTTGTGGCATGACTAAACAAATTACACGATAACCCCAGTATCAAAATTTAATGTAACATAAGCACAAATAACAAACAATACTAAGCCCAACCACGTGGGTGACACTAAAGTCCTATCTAGGTGTCACCTTTAGTGTCACCCACGTGGTTGGGCTTAGTATTGTTTGTTATTTGTGCATATGTTACATTAAATTTTTTTGTAATCCCCGTAGATGTCCTAGTGACTAGGATGAAATATAGGAAGTATTAAAGTCTATTTTAATTCTTTTTGAGTGTTGTAAAAAATCCATTAAGCCTCCAACATGATGTCCTCACAGCACTTAAGCCTCTACACACGGATAACCACAGTAATTAATTTTAATGAAATGAAAGTACAGATATTTCATACCGAAAATAACAGTACATCATCAGTGTGTAGAAAAAGCGAATCAAAGAAACGGAATCAACTTAGAGTGATAAAAAAAAAATTTAGCATCTAATATTCATTATTTTAGATCTGGAAAGGATTTCAGCTGCTCTTGATGATGAATTACTGGATATTGTTCTATCTCTTTCTAAACAATCTTTACCCCACTCTTATGGAAGAAATTTCTACAGAATGATGCAAAAATATGAATCATACCATAAGCAAAAAATTACTTCTGACAACATTCCTACTAATAAATGGGTTGTGAATATTTCTGGACCCCATTGTCTGATGCTGAAACTAGTGTATTTGCTAAAGGCCATGATTTTGGTTTGGTACCTAAATGCATCCCATATCTTGATTTTTTGAATAACATTGAACACAATCTGTCCTGATTTCAAGCAAAGATACTAATAAACTGTGCTTTGAAGTCGCTGCTTTAATCTTTAAAAGCAAATTGCCTCCATGTAATTTATCTAGTGCTGAAAACTGTGCACTGTTTTCATTAAGACAAAAGAACAATATATCTATTTTGAAAGTGGATAAATGAAAAGCTGTAGTGATAAGATAAGGTCAACTGTGAGAGGGAGATAGACTGCCTTTTACAGGATACCTCCACCTATCAAGAAATGAGTTCATTTCTACAAAAACACAAATTAAACAATTAAATAATCTGCTTAATGAAGTTGTTAGATTGATCAAAATACTTTGGGCAAGTTGCACACTCATTTTAAAAGAACTCCTCGTTTATATGGTCTCCCAAAAATTCATAAAGAAGGTTATCCAATAAGACTCATCGTGAATTGTATTGACTCTCCCACCTATAGAATTGCTAAATTTCTGTCATGTTTATTAACTGCCCATACTGGACAATCCAGATCATTCATCAATAATTCCATACATTTTCTTGAGAAAATCAAGGATATTCAAATAAGAATCAGATTTCTTAGCTATGATATTGTTTCCCTTTTTACCAACATTCCAGTATCTGACATTGTTAATTTATTATATGATTATCCTCCTGATATTGTGAGGATTTTTGAATTTGTCATAGAATCAGGATATGTCACCTGGAAAAACAAGATCTATAGACAGGTTGAAGACACTTCCATGGGTGGCTCTCTTTCCCCACCTTTGGCAAACTATTTTTTGAACCATCTGGAAGATACCTTGTTCTCATCCATTCATCACCAACCTTCTCATTGGTTTCGTTATGTTGATGATGTTTTTGTTGTTTGGCCTCATTCTGAAAATGAACTTACCACTTTCATACAACGGATCAGTAGCCTTCATCTGTGCATTAAATTCACTATGGAAAAAGAAAAGGCTGGTAGTTTACCATTTTTGGACGTCTTTCTTATGCGCACAGCTTCTGGTAATTTATCAACCAGTGTTTATCGAAAACCTACCTTTACTGGCAGATACATTCATTAAAAGTCTGCTCATCACACTTCTCAAAAAATTGATGTTATCAAGTCTTTAATTAATAGAGCACATAATGTATGCTCTTCTCCTTCAAGCTTACAACAAGAACTTTACACTATCAGAACTTTAATGGAATTTAATGGCTACAACCCTCATCAAATCCAGTGGATAATTAAATTCTATGTTCTAACACTTCTGGATTCTTCAACAGACCACAGGGTTCCAATCCCTTATATTTCTGATATCCCTGAACCTATTGGTAGAAATTTGAAGAAGTATTGCCTTATTCCCACATTTTCCTATCAACAAAATTTCTCATCTGTTGCCATCTACTAAAGATAAACTGTTACATCTATCATTAGCTAGCATTTACCAGTTACCTTGTGAATGCAATTTGATATATACTTTGGGCAGATACGCTGTTCTGTGGAAAAAAGAATTAATGAACATCAATATTATATTGAATGCATGAAACCTCAAAAGTTTGGTCTGGCACAACATAGTATTGACACTAAACACGGTATCTGGTGGGATGAAGCTCGTCTTCTTCATAGAATCAGAATAAATAGAATTCTATAATCATAGAATCAAAGCTGTATAACTGAGAGGAGACCTCCACATAGCCTTTAAAGGAATGCGGAGAACCGACCAGGGCTTCTGACCTAATGTCCAATCCTCACCTTCTCGTGGTGCACCCTGTTAGGTATCTACTTTGATACTGAACGAACGAGGATGGGCTGGCAATTTGGGATTTAGCTGACCAAATTGTATTCTTATTGGTTTAACCAAAATAAAAAATGATGGTACAACATGACAAAATTTCATGCCGGGTGGGGCGTCACCCGATTAAACAAGGCCCCCGTTGTTTTCGCCAGGGAACCAGGGTGAACAGCGAAAAGTCAGCTACTGGAACAAATCTGAAAACAAACCCCAACTCAACATCACCAGAGTTAAAGATCGGTACTATCAACGTAAGAAGCCTGAATGACAAAGAAATGGAGCTAGCTGAGGAATTAGATAAATACCAGATCGACATAATAGGGGTGACTGAAACAAAAAAAGACCACAACTGGTGAGATCTTTCTGAGCAATAAATACAAAATGTTATATTCAGACAATGACAATCAAGGAAAAGAAGGAGTAGCCATAGTATTCAACACAAAATACGAGGCTAATCTTCTTGAATGGCAGTCAGTCTCAAGTAGAGTAATGTGGGCAAATATGAGAATGGGGAACTGGACAATGAGACTTATTTGTGCCTATGGTCCCACAAAAGGTTCTACTAAGGTAGAAGTGGAGGAATTTTTTGAGGCTTTAGAAAAAGCAACTGACACAATGAAAAAGGAAAAGTTGGTCCTTGTTGGGGATCTAAATAGCAGAGTAGGAAATGATTGTGAGACATACAAAAATATTTTGGGAAAATTTGGAGAAAAGAGCAAAGCTAATAATGAAGGCAAATATCTGTTGGATTTCTGCTCAGGACATGGACTGGTTATTATTAACACCATGTTCCAACATAAAAATGTGCACAAATTCACATGGAGAGAAGAAGCTAGGAATAAGAGAAGTCTCATTGACTATGTAATTGTTGATAGTGATGTTTTCTCCCTGGTGCAGGACACCAGAGTGTACAGAGGATTTGAAATTGGAAGTGATCACTATTTAGTCTTGAGCAGGATAAAATTGAATTTCATATTGAAAAGAATAGCATGTAAGAAAGTTTTAAAGCGAATAAAAGTTGAGCAGCTCTCAGATGTGAACTGTAGACTAAAATACAGAAAAATTATTGAAAAGAAAATGAAAGTGTTTGAGAACAGGAATCAAACCATGGAGATTCAGTGGCAAACTCTGAAGAAAACATTGATTGATTCTGCCAGAGAGGCATGTGGTGAGGTTGTGTGCAAGGATAAAAAAACCAGAACTCCCTGCTGGACACAGGAAGTTAAAGAGGTAGTGAAGGAAAAGAAGAAAGCATATCAAAAGTTCCTGGCAAATAAGTCAGCTTTTACTTTTACAGAATACAGAAACAAATGTAAGAAAGCTAAACAGTGTGTAATACTAGCTAAATAAAAGTGATGGGAGGACTTAGGCAAGAATATAGAAAATAAATATCAAGAAGGTGGCAAAATATTCTGGAGGTTGTTGAAGAAGCTTAGGAATGGAGGAAAGAGTGCTGTAAAAGAAGTTAGAGATGATAAAGGTGACATGAAAATAGGAGAAAAAGATATCCTTGAGGTATGGAGTAATTACTTTGAAAAACTGCTAAATGAAACAAGCAGTGATGACAGCACAGTGATAAAAAAAAAAACACTGATCAGGCATGCAGTCAGTAATTCATATCCATACTTGAAGTAGAAAAAGCCATCAAAGGCTTGAAATGTGGAAAGGCAGCAGGAGTAGATGATATTCGACCAGAAATGCTGAAGTATGGTGGTATAAAAGTCTTACAGTGGCTGCACTGCATAGTTCACACAGCCTGGACAGAGGGACGAATTCCCGATGATTGGAGTAGAGCTCTCGTAGTACCCATATATAAAAAGGGAAATAAAACTGAATGTGATAATTACAGAGGTATTTCCCTACTGAGTGTTCCTGCAAGATCTATGCAAGTATACTTGAGAAATGGTTGAGAAGAATTGTGGAAGAAAAGCTTGGTGAAGAACAAGCTGGATTCAGGCCAAATAGAGGCTGTCAGGATCAGATCTTCACTTTACGACAAATAATCAAGAAAGCATGGGAATATAACAAACATCTGTATTTAAGTTTTGTCGATTTGGAAAAGGCATATGACAAGGTGCCAAGAGAGAAGCTATTCAATACGCTGCAGTTATATGGTGTCAATGGGGCATTATATCAAGCAATACTTAGTCTTTATTTGAGTTGTAAGTCTGCAGTTAGAATTGAAGGAAGTACAGGAAGATGGTTTAATGTTAAACCTGGTGTGAGACAAGGATGTACATTATCCCCTCTGTTATTCATTATCTATATGGATCACATTATGAAGGAATGTGGTATTAAACCTGATATCAAAATTGGAGATGTTAATGTCAGCTCTTTGCTTTATGCGGATGATGTTATACTTCTAAATAAATCTGCCACAAGTCTGCAAGATTCTCTGACTAAATTGAATAGCTGTTGTAATAGATATGGTATGAAGGTCAGCAATAAAAAGACAAAGACAATGAAAATAGGCAGAATCATTGAAAATGTCAACTTTGTTGTGAATGGAGAACCTGTGGAACAAGTAAAACATTTCAGCTACTTAGGCACGATTTTTACTGAAGATGGTAAATTAAATATAGAAATAGACAACAGAATCAGCAAAGCTGGTATGGTGTGAAGTCAATTGAATAAATTCATATGGAATAAGAGATAAATTAGTCAGATCACTAAATTAGCTGTATACAAGACAGTGTTCAAACCAGTTTTAACTTATGGATCTGAGAGCTGTGTCAGAAGTAAAACACTTGACCAAAGACTAGAGACCGCAGATACGAGAGTCCTGAGAAAGATTAGAGGCGTGAACAGATGGCATCAATGGCAGTATCATATTAAAAACGAGGATATTAGGAAAGAACTTGACATTGTCAGCATCCAGGAATGCGTTAGCAGAGCTAATCTCAGTTGGTATGGTCACTTAAATAGAATGGGAGAGGAAAGATTATCAAAACAAGTGTTCTCTGCCAGGTTGGCAGGAAAACGACCCAGAGGAAGACCAAGATATAGGTGGATTGATACGGTACAAAGTGCCTTAGACGATAGAAATATAAGATCTGATAATGTTGGAGTCTTGACATGTAACAGACTGATTTGGAGGAAAATTGTAGATAGGAAGTTAGTAATGATGTAATTTTTTCATGTAGTACTGTCATATCCTGTACACCTATTGAGGGTATACATGGCAGGAATTTGATGATGATGATGAGAAAGTTGTGAAGCCCTTTTACATCGGCGAAATCTGAATCAGAATGATTGTTTCTGTCTCCCAAAAGTTTGGGAGATTCTCATTTTACATAACTATCAAAAATAGTTTTAATATTATTTATTAATATATTAATTTCTATCATGTGGCAACTGTTTTTAATTGGTAACCCGATTGTTGTATGTAGCTTATATTCCCGTTTCTTTGATTTGTTTGTTTCTACGCACTGATGTACCGTTATTTTCAGTACAAAATATCTCTACTTTCATTTCAATAAATTTAATTACTGTTGTTATCATGTAATTTGTTTAAACTAATTAGTATGTATAAAATTATGTATGTATATATATATTCATTATTATTATTCATCATATAATTCATTTATATATAGGATTATTCCATCCATATATTCATCATGTAATTATTATGTATGTGTGTACAGTGGAACCTCGGTTGGCGAACTTAATTCGTTTTCCGATGGCTGTTCGGATACTGAATTGTTCGAAAACTGAAACCATTTTCCCATAAGAATTAATGTAAAATGGATTAATCCATTCCCACAACCAAGATGATTGTTTATTTAAACTTTTTCAACAGTACTTCATGCATAAGATCGTATACAAACATAATGAAAATGCATAAAATCTTACATAAAAAGAATAAACACAATAATTAGATAAAATATAGACGAAAATTAATTGCCTCTTTATTTTTGAGTATTGTACAGATCGTTGATTTCGCCATACTGAACTGCCTAGCAAGATCCGAGACACGAATGCCATTTTCATTGGATATGATTTCTTTTTTCATCTCTATCGTGGTTCTAACAAATTTTCTTTTCGCTTTGCTGCTATCACTATTCTTCTGCGGTCCCATGGTGGCTTAATTAATAATTTATGAAAAAAAAAAAAAAAACACAAAGAAAATCATGTTCCAACTGCTGACTTACAACTCAAATACAGACTAAGTATTGCTTGATATAATGCCCAATTAACACCATATAACTGTAGCGTATAGAATAGCTTCTCTCTTGGCACCTTGTCATATTCCTTTTCCAGATCAACAAAACTTAAATACAGATCTTTGTTATATTCCCATGCTTTCTCGACTATTTGTCATAAAGTGAAGATCTGATCCTGACAGCCTCTATTTGGCCTGAATCCAGCTTGTTCTTCACCAAGCTTTTCTTCCACAATTCTTCTCAACCATTTCTCAAGTATACTTGCATAAATCTTGCCAGGAACACTCAGTACAGAAATACCTCTGTAATTCTCGCATTCAGTTTTATTTCCCTTTTTATATATGGGTACTATGAGAGCACTACTCCAATCATCGGGAATATTCGTCCCTCTGTCCAGGCTTTCTGCACTATGCAGTGCAGCCACTGTAAGACTTTTATACCACCATACTTCAGTATTTCTGGTCGAATATCATCTACTCCTGCTGCCTTTCCACATTTCAACCCTTTGATGGCTTTTTCTACTTCAAGTATGGATATGTATTCCTGACTGCATGCCTGGTTAGTGTTTTTTGCCACTGTGCTGTCATCGCTGCTTGTTTCATTTAGTAATTTTTCAAAGTAATTACTCCATACTTCAAGGATATCTTTTTCTCCTGTTTTCATATCACCTTTGTCATCTCTAACGCCTTTTATAGCACTCTTTCCTCCATTTCTAAGCTTCTTCAACAACCTCCAGAATATCTTACCACCTTCTTGATATTTATTTTCTATGTTCTTGCCAAAGTCCTCTCATGACTTTTGTTTAGCTAGTTTTACACAGTTTTGCTTTCTTACACTTGTCTCTGTATTCTCTAAGAGCAAAAGCTGACTTATTTGCCAGAAACTTTTGATATGATTTCTTCTTTTCCTTCACTGCCTCTTTAACTTCTTGTGTACACCATGGAAGTCCTGATTTTTCTATCCTTGCAGACGAACTCACCACTTGCCTCTCTGGCTGAATCAATCGCGGTTTTCTTCAAGGCTTGCCACTGAATATCCAAGGTTTGGTTCCTGTTCTCAAACTCTTTCATTTTTTCTTCAATAATCTTTGTGTATGTTAATCTACAGTTCACATCTGAGAGCTGCTCAACTTTTATTCGCTTTAAAACTTTCTTACATGTTATTCTTTTCAATACGAAATTCAATTTTATCCTGCTCAAGACTAAATAGTGGTCACTTCCAGTTTCAAATCCTTACACTCTGGTATCCTGCACCAAGGAGAAAACATCACTATCAACAATAACATAGTCAATGAGACTTTTTTATTCTTTGCCTCTCTCTCTCTCCATGTGAATTTGTGCCCATTTTTATGTTGGAAGATGGTGTTAGTAATAACCAGTCCATGTCCTGAGCAGAAATCCAACAGATATTTGCCATTATTATTAGCTTTGCTCTTTTCTCCAAATTTTCCCAAAATATTTTTGTATGTCTGACAATCATTTCCTACTCTGCTATTCAGATCCCCAACAAGGACCAAATTTTCCTTTTTCATTGTGTCAGTTGCTTTTTCTTAAGCATCGAAAAATTCCTCCACATCCACCTTAGTAGAACCTTCTGTGGGACCATAGGCACAAATAAGTCTCATCGTCCAGTTCCCCATTCTCATATTTGTCCACATCACTCTACTTGAGACTGCCTGCCATTCAAGAAGATTAGCCTCATATTTTGTGTTGAATATTATGGCTACTCCTTCTCTTCCTTGATTGTCATTGCCTGAATATAACATTTTCTATTTATTTCTCGTAAAGATCTCACAGTTTTTGTCTTTTTTTTGTTTCAGTCATCCTCATTATGTCGATGTGGTACTTATCTAATTCCTCAGCTAGCTCCATTTCTTTGCTATTCAGGCTTCTTATGTTGATTGTACTGATCTTTAACTCTGATGTTCAGTTGGGGTGTGTTTTGAGATTTGTTCCAGTAGCTGGCTTTTCGCAGTTCGCCCTGGTTCCTTTGCGAAAACAACGGGGGATTTGTTTAACCGGGCGATGCCCTAGCCGGCATGAAATTTTGTCATGTTGTACCATCATTTTTTATTTTGGTTTAACCAATAAGAATACAATTTGGTCGGCTAAATCCCAAATTGCCAGCCCATCCTCGTTCGTTCAGTATCGAGGTAGATACCTAACAGTGTGCACCACTAGAAGGTGAGGATTGGACATTAGGTCAGAAGCCCTGGTCGTTTTTCCACATTCCTTTAAAGGCTATGTGGAGGTCTCCTCTGATTTATACAGCTTTGACCCCTTAAGCACCCCTGTATATATATATATATATTCAGTATGTATAAAACATAACCATTAAATTAGTTCATTTTTTTCAAAAGTAATACATCGTAACCACATCTTAATTACATCTTCTTTATCTATCATGCTGAAGTTGAATCATAGGAGATTGAAGCCTGCTTTTTTGCAGTGGCGAATGCTGGTCTTGAAATTCACGCTTGCTCTTATTATCATTCAGGGAGTGAGAGGATTGAAGTCAGATTAGTAGAATAATGAATTACTGACCATTTAAAACTATATATTTAGAAATTTATGTACCTTTAATCATTTATTATTATTATATACATTTAATAATTTATGTACATTTTTAAAATAAATGCAACATTTATTTTAAAAATGATATTCTATCTTTTTCAATTTAGCTACTTGAATACAAATTCTACCCTACGGTTCTTCTTTATGAACTGGTCAATAACAGTCATAAAAAGTTGACTGTTATTGGTTGTAGCTTAATTTTCCTAAGCAACACGCTCGCTTGTAAAGGCAGGATGAAGCTTACTGGCTAGAGCTACTTTCACTGCATATGGCCTGTGTTTAAGATGACGTGAAGGGGGCGGAAATGGCTATGTGCATGCATGAAATCATGGTGCTGTAGCGAGGATCTGGAAGTTCACACAACCGAGCAAGCCAAGGTAGCTTTGATTAGATGAGCAAGCATCAGCCTTTAATACACAATGCAAAGCTCAATTATTGCCGCACAAGCTTAAGACGTCTTCAGTCTATAAAAATAAAAGCCTAAATGGAATGCTTATAAATTCATGCATTTTATTAACAAATAAATATTACTTCTTTCTCAAGTAATGAGCTTGCGCAGCAGGCATGGAGAATTCGCCACTGCTTTTTTTTGCAAATCTCTGATCAGAAAATGACTTGGAGTTTTCAACTTTTGATTGTAACCTCTCGGCATGTAATGTCCTGCTATCTTTTGCTTAAGTGATAATGAAATTCTTCAGCAGCAGTGTGATTTGCAACATTGGCATTTATGTTCAGATTGTGGAACATAGCAACGCATATTGCAGTTGAACCAATCACAACTTTGCAGCAGAAGGTATCAGTTGTTTTTCATTTTTCATCAGATCTCTGTACAAATTTTTTGTTTTCTTTCCTGAGTCCCCCAAACAGAGGCCAGTCTCTTGTGATGCTGAGATTTGTGAATGATTGAGGTAAGAAATTCAGATGCATGCGCATAAGTTTTTACACCTTGGTTAGGAAACAGCAACAGCCCTTATGTAACAAAATGAAACCACTCATGTAAAAAAACATAGATAATGAAAGTTCATATAACAAGAGTTAACCTGTATTTGTTTGATTTTCTGCTTAATATCTATTAGTACGCATTGCAGAAATAGTGCAGATCCCTCCCTCCCCATAAAACACATTTTTGTTTATATTTTAGTTATTGATTTTGTGAACAGACAACATATTGTGCTGTGTTATTTCTTTATGAACATTTTTGATATTGAATTATTTGCTTTGATGTACAGGTGGGTGGATTTCAGGTAAAGCGACATTCATCATCATCACAAACTATGGGCATAGCGCCCAATATAGTCAACATGGTGCCATGTTGACTATATTGTCCCAGTGACGTCTGTTCATTGCAGCATGACTTAAATCTTGAAGAGTTCCTAATCACCGGCCCACTCACGATGAGGACGCCCTCTGACATTTGTTCCGCTCATTAGGCCAATCACCAATGACTAACTTTAATTGATTAATTAAAGTTAGTCATTAGTGACATTAATTTAAGCTAATGTAACATTTTGAAATGTAATGTCCTGGATTTTCATTTTTATAATTTCGTACTCTTCTAGTTCTTTCCCTTGTCTTTTATTATTTGTTTATATTTTTACTTTTTTCATATCATTTTTATGTGTTTTGTGTATGGTTCTTTGGTCCTTTGTGCTCTGTCATCAGTGTATGATTTCCCACCATTTTTTTTATGTTACCTGTGATTTCTTTTGTTCTGTTTTCAGTGATTTTCTCAACAAATAGTGCAATTAAAGACAGCTTGAATAAAAACGGCACTAACTAATGAATCGCATGTCCCTTCCCACAGAAACTATTCTGTATAGACTCGAGCAAAACCATATGTTGCACCGAAACACAGTATCTAACTAAAAACTATTGTCCAATTTTTCAATTACACGAAATAAGTGTTTATTTTATTGCATTTGAAATTCTCGATGTCATTATGACAGATCACAAAGGCTAACTTCAAATAAAATTCTACCAAGAATTGAAACATGCCACATTATGAGTGTGCGAGTTCTCCTGCCAGCTCAAACGCAAACAAGCAGCCATAAAATTCAACCAAAGGTTGAAACTTTGTGTGAGTTGAGCTTGCTGGTAATGAGAAGTTCCATCCAAATGATAAACGACACCCCATCTCACGTGAATGTGTTAAAAACTAATAAATATATAGTAAATGTTGTTATGACAGTTTCAGATGTTATGGAATTTGGTTGAAGAGAATTAGCATTTCAACTCAACAATTGTCGGTTGCCTTTGTCTTCTGGTTGCATGATCTTTTGTTAATACCGCACCAATCATATGCACGTCTTTATAGCTGCTCTCCCGTGTAAAACAAAATTTAACTTGTACATATTGTAATAATTTAAAAAAAAGTTGAATAATTTATAAGCGTATAACAGGATATCACCTGTAAATCATTGACGTGCCAGAAAAATTATCCAGTGTGCCATAGGGTCGCCATCTAGGGTGTAAATGATGATGGTAGTTGCAGTTCGCTGTAGTTAGTGGATTGAATGGTAGAGATGGAGAGTTGTAGAGTAAGTGCCTTCCCTCGATGAGTCTGGACTCCTTGGAGGTGTCACATAATAAGTCATTGAAACCATATAATGTATATATTCAAGTATGGGGAAATGATTGGCATTTGTCACATTACAAAATAGTGGTATTAAAATGATTTTGTATGTGATTACAGAATTTGTGATCATTCATTATAATACTTTATTTAAATACTCTATACTTGAAATAAATGTATTTATTGCCAATGAACCTCAACCAGTTCTGTTACTGTTATAGTTTTAATTTGGAATTTTTTTAAATTATAAATATTTACCAGGAAGACGACACAAATGATATTAGTTGCTAATAACAAGCTTTAAGAGAAATAGATCAGTTATGTTTTTGAGAATGTGCAATTTTTTCAGACATATCATTTATTTGTGAATTGCTAACAGCAAATTTCTTCTTTTGGATTTCATTTTTATCTCTAGGCAAGTAATGCTTCTTTATTCATTGCTTCAGACATGAAACCATTTTTTAGTTCAAAGTAATTCTTGTGCAAGTAGAATATCAGATTAGCAAATAATGTTAGTTGTGTATGGCATGTTCTAGTTATACTTGATTTCTTATTCTTAGAATGATGGAAAGACACAAGGATGTATCTGCCAATAAAAGTGTATAAATGATCAACATACGTATACTTAATGTTGTGCAGCATTTTTTACTTAAATAAATCTAACATTAAGTGTTCTGTTTCTAATTGTCAGTTTCTGTTTTCAGTGCATTTATATTGTGATAAAAGCACAAAATTGATTTGTAATTTTTAGTTTGTATGGTAGTGCATTGTTAATATATCGTGTTTATTATTATTAGTAGGTAGTTTGTACAGAGATCTATTTTGTACAGAGATCTGATGAAAAATGAAAAACAACTGATACCTTCTGCTGCAAAGTTGTGATTGGTTCAACTGCCATATGTGTTGCTATGTTCCACAATCTGAACATAAATGCCAATGTTGCAAATCACACTGCTGCTGAAGAATTTCATTATCACTTAAGCAAAGATAGCAGGACATTACATGCCTGCTATCTTTAATTTTTAATGATGTGAATTCATTTGATTGTATGTTAGTTTATCTAGAAATAATGATTATAATTATAATCTGTTTGGGGGACTCAGGAAAGAAAACAAAAAATTTGTACAGAGATCTGATGAAAAATGAAAAACAACTGATACCTTCTGCTGCAAAGTTGTGATTGGTTCAACTGCCATATGCGTTGCTATGTTCCACAATCTGAACATAAATGCCAATGTTGCAAATCACACTGCTGCTGAAGAATTTCATTATCACTTAAGCAAAGATAGCAGGACATTACATGCCTGCTATCTTTAATTTTAATGATGTGAATTCATTTGATTGTATGTTAGTTTATCTAGAAATAATGATTATAATTTAATGTTTGAATGAATGTTTGTATATGTTTAAAATACATAGACTTATTTTACTGAAAGTGAGATTTTACCACTTTCAAGTGTGAGGGTAATATGTAATAGCAGTACGTTCTCTCACTTCATGACTGAAGTAGAAAATGGGAGTATTATGCACGAGTAAAAAGAATACAGTGATAGTAAACTGGGAGAGCTGTGAAGCATACGGAAGAATTTTTGGAGACAGAATTAATAAAAGTTCCATTACAAAGCAGTCTTTCATAAACTTTGGAATTTAATGAAGTTTCTCTTATAGAGGGAGAAATATCTATTGGATATTAAATGTGTCATTAGAATGGCAATGATTTAAACAGCTTTTCAGAAATTAGATATGACAAGTTGATTTTTAAAATTGATTATTTTTCCTCCTACAACTTCGTATAGGAAGAAGAAAGAGAATTTTTGTATGATTTTTCTACAAGACAATTAAAGGTGGAACACAGGAGTACTTGAAATTGAGAATTTTATTATCCAAGTCTGAGCTCTTGTATTTCTTACTGAAACTGGGAAAGCTATAGTTAAGATTTTGCAGGAAAAGAAATGTTTCTGCTGAAAAGCTAAAGAAGTTGCTTTATTCAGCACAGTTGAGTTTAAGAGAAATAGATGTTCTTTTTTATCTGGCATATTTTAGGCACAGATAAGATGTGATTTATTTAATTATCTTTTAAGTTTTTAAGATGGATTTCTGTTGTTAAAATTTACTTCGGAATGTTGCCTATTCTTTTTTCTTATTCTTTTATTATTTTTTTTCCTTTTTATTTTTTGTCTCAAAACTATTGATATTAACTGCCTTGTTGAGTAGTGATGTTCTGTGTCTGGAAACCATAGATAAATATGGCTTGACTGGTGGTTTTGTAGAGAAAAATTTTGGTATTTGTGTCGATGAGATTGGATTGCCAGATATTAATGAAGCTTTTATAGAATTGAACTGCTTTCTTCTTTTCACTATATCAGAGTATTAATGTAAGAACCAAGGTGCTGAAAATCTTTTACTTCATGAGTATGGTCCTTTAGTTTAATATTTCCTTCTTCAGAACTTTAGTTTTACTGCTGTTGACTGTCAACCTAATCAGTGCTGATTTTTACATAAATTATCTGGGTGATTTTGATCTGAATGTTTGTCAGTCAGCACATCTGCAGAGCACAGAATGCTTGAGTTTGTCTTGGAAATCTTCGAGAATTATTCCACACTCATTTCCTGAGTCTGAATTCATAGTCAGGGGTAATAATAAAAAGATATGATGCCAGAGTCTCCCTGAAGAGCTCCAGTGAAAATGGGAAAGTTGTCTCCATTAATCACTGCTCTTGCATGGCAATTGTGGTATGGTGTTGCTGCTGTTGCTTTGTTTTCAAGGATATGCCATAACTGAATTTTGAACATCCTTTGTCTGTTGATTGAATCAAAGGCTTTGAGAAATCTATGCAGTTTAAAGGAAGGTTTTTTTATCTCTTGCTTTTGCAGCTGTCTAAGGCAGTGATTTAACAGTTCTTCCATTTTTTTTTTTTTTTTTTTTTTTTTTTTTTTTTTTTTTTTATTTTTTTTATAAACTGACTTGATTTTTGAGCAGAAGAAGTGTTACATATGGTGCAATTCAGTTAGAAGTATTCTGTTACAGATTTTCAGCGGGATAGGATCTAGTGTGATTCCACTGTACTTTTCTAGGTTGTTTAGATTGCCTCTTTTTGGTACTGATATTATTAGGCCTTCTCTCCATTATGATGGTATGTTGGATGTAGCTAGAGCTGTATTACAGATATTTATTAGTTGTTTCCAAAGTTCTTTTTCTTCATGGTTAATAGCCTCTTCTGTAATGGATTCCCATCCATGTGCATTCTTATTCTTTTGGGTTTTTAGTGCAGTTTTAAATTCTTGCATTGTAAAATTATTACACATAATGGGAAGTTCCTTTTGGATCATTATTTCTTGCAAAGCACCTGCAGTGAAGTAGATTGTGCATCCTCTGATTCCTGTTTAATATTGCTTCTTTATCAGTTTCATTAGTTTGTGATACCCATTTCCTTTGAGAAGATATGAAATCTTGGTGAGCAAAGTTTTACTACTACTTTATGGATTGATAGTGCAATATAAGTGAAGCTCTGGGATGGTTCTTAAGATATTGCACCTTCTAGTAGTTTGTTTTGCAGTCTTAATTTAGTGTTGATGTTGATTTGATAGTACTGTATATGCGTTTTGGGGAAGGGTGGTTTAGTTTTTCTCTTATGCTCTTAGTTTCTTAATTCAAAATAAAAAGAACATACCTGAAACTAAACTCTAAATCTAGCTTTCACTCAGGATTGTATCCCAGGATATCTTATACATAACTTAACCTCTTAAATTCCTGTTTAATTCACTTAACCCATTAAGAGATTTAGTCTTCAAAGATCTTATAACCAAAATAAAAATCTTTAATTAAAAACAAACAAACAAACAAATGTATACAACATCAACTACTTAACTATGCTGGTCTCAGTATATTTTTCAAACTACATCAAACATGAAAAACTGCTTTAGTTTTCATCCTATATAGGCTAAACTTCTGGAGTTTGTTTCTTGCTTCCTACAAAAACTTTAATTCTTTCCTGTCCCCCCCCAAGAGAGAGATTAACACAAAAACTGCTTCTATGTGACAGCACCATAAATCAAACAAATTCTTTCATCCTAAAATCACAAAACAGTGAAGAAAACATACATCCAAGACACTTACTGTAATTTTAGCAACAAACTTCATTGAATAAACTACTGAAAATCTTATCAAGTTTTATCACTTCAGATAAAATTCTAATTTCTGACAGATAGCCTGGAAATAACTAAAACCATATAATAAAACCAGCTGAGTGGTTAGCACATCCACTCTGCATTCAAAAGGCTGCAGGTTTGAATCCTGCCATGGACATGGATGTTTGTGAAAATCCTAGTGGTTGTGGGCAGTAGATGGCTTTGGTGTAGATGATGGTGGTTGCAGTTTGCTGTAGCTGGTGGATTTGAGAGATGGAGAGTTATAGAGTAGGTGCTCTCCCTCAATCAGTCTTTGGACTCCTTGGAGGTGTCACATAATAATATCTTTTGTGAGAAATCACTTTTTCAGACTGAAAATCCTAAATAAACAATGGGCCCAGTAAACACTTTATTGAGCCCATTTCTATATGAACTGGAGAGCAATACCTTTCCTTTCAGCTTTAAGTGAAATAAATCCCATATGGATTAATGAGTACAATAAACTTCAGTTATTCCTTTATACATGGATATCCTTTGTCTTCAGTTTCTAACTGTTCTAATTTCTGTTCCATCTTTGTACATTGAGGACACAAACGCTACAGTTTTCCTCCTGCTGTGTTCCTTTACTACTTCCCGAACAGCTAAATGCTTTAGCAATGTTTAATAACTGTTTTCACTCCTGTGCATGCTCAGAAATGCAACTGAGCAAATTTTGTTCCCATCCACTATCGTACACTACCATTACTGCTTTCACTGCTGTACTTGAAACAACAATAAGAGTTCTTTTCATAGTGCAGGAAGGTTTATGTAATTATGATTTCATTATGAAACAAGCAGAATTTAGAACAATTTTTCATTTCACAATCCTTTATGCCTTGAAGTAAGTTCATTTAATTATTCACACCATGTGAATTATGATGGTAACTTTGGCTTCTCTTGTAAGTGACAACGTATTTTGTAAACAATGTTTGTCTACGTACAAACTGCAACCATTTCAACACGTGACAGCTCATACAAAATTACAATTAAGCTTTAATATCTATTTAAATAAATTTATTTTACATCTAAAATACTTCAATTGTCAAAAATAATAGCATTGCAGAACTTCCTACTCACAGTAAGCAAAAATAAATGAGTAAGATAGTATGCAAAAATAAATGAGTTCAATAAACTATTTTCATAAATGCCCTATTACTAACTTCTTAACTTTAATTCAATTTTGTTTTTAATTTGTGGGATATCTGTATTAAAATTCAGATATCCTGCAGTTCAAAAGCATTTGAAGTTTGAGTTTAGAGAACTACAAATGGTTCTCTAAATACACCAGAAATATGCCAATGTGACATCAACAAGAAAGTTTGGATATAGTAGAAAACATCTGTTTTTTAAAGTTGTCTTCAAAGGAATTTGATGAGGTAGGAGAGATTCGGGGGGGGGGGGGTAACAGTTTCCACTCCTTGTTAGTATATCTTCCCGTCTGCAAATGAAATACTCTACTTGTATTGCAAAATTAAAATAAATGAACACTATCTTGAGAAGATTTCCCAAATAGTGTGTGTGTGTTCAAGTGGAATATTTGTATATATAGTATGCCCACAATTGAGAGAACCGTAGCTGGTAGAGTGCCAAGAAGAGTCAATTCATTGAAGGGGAGATAAAGAATAAGGGACATATGAATATTTCACCATGCAAAATCATGTGCTTTATACATGAAATTTTCCAACTGTTATACAAGCAAAATAGTTACCACTTTAAAAACTGATTTTCATAAAAGAAAAGCCAATTTTTCTATGTGTAATTATAAACACTCGCCCCACGAAATGGATTGGTTACCCTATTATGAATGGATTTACCGCCTTCTATCATGCACAGAAGTGTTGAGGGTTCTCTCGTCTGTGGTCAAACTATAATGATATATTTGTGGTGGCCATCATTTCAATCTCTTTGTGATTGCTTAATTTTATTTATGAAATCCTGGGTGTTTTAATATAAGACAAGATATTGTAAAAATTTTATATGCATATATATAGTTCTCTCAGCTGGAAGTAGTATTGAATTTATTGAAATTTAAGCACACAAGTTTGATACTAGATATGTGTATATTGCTAGGATAATTCTCTCCTGTTCTTAATCCAGTTTTACTTCCTCAACAATTAATAAATTGAGTCTCCACATTTTTATATATATATATAAGTTTAATTCTATGATACATAAAAAAAAAAAAAAACATTCTGAATTTAACAACAGAAACTCATAAGACCTAAGAAGATAAATAAATCACATCTTATCTGAGCTGATAATATGCTAGATTTAATTTAAATCTTTTTAGCTTTAAATCAGATTTACTGATAACTTTCCAACTAAATTTTTTTTATTCATAAAAATGGGTATCTGTTTTTCTTTACTGCATCTGCACTTGAACAAAAGTTGAAAGATGCAATTTCTTTAGCTCTTCAGTGAAAACAGTTCTGTATTTTGCTGTGAAGAGGGAGGGGGAAGCCAAACCTTCTACTTGCTTTTATGAAATGTACTGATAGCTAGCATTAAAATTTTGAAGTTATCATGCCTGCAAATTACTTTTCCCTTATGAAAATCTTGATAACTGTATATCTTCTGGTCATAGTAAAAAATATGGAATGTTTAGCCTTGGACAATAAAATTCTCAATTTTGAATATCTCTATATAACTTTTTTCTCTTCCTATACAAAAGATTTCCAAGGAAAAACAATCAACAATTTAAATCAAATTGCCATATCCAATTTCTTAAAACAGCTGTTAAATTGTTACAAATATTAAATGTTCCAATAGAACAGTATCTATATGATACTGTTCTATTGGAACAGTATAATATGAACAGCTTCACATATATATCTTTTACACCTGTTATTCTAGTTAATTTTATAATATAACAGTCGATAACTTCTGGACATCCTTCCGATGTTCCTTTTTTGTATCAAAGACTACTACTTCTAATGCAACTTTCTACTCACTTGTTCCAAAAATTCATCCATGTCTCTCTATTTCTATTCTTAGTTGTTACTTAGTTACCATATTCTTTTCCCCTCGCACATGCTCTGGCATGCATTATACTTCTGTTTTCCACTTCGGTTATGAAGTAAGAGGAGAAGCACACCATGATGTGTTATCCTTGCAAACACTTTTAGTGAAATAAGTCTTTTAATTTATGTATTTTACTCTTATCTAAACATTAAACTATAATACTTATTTTGGATAGATCAACTTAACAATCAAGCGGATCTTAGAAAAATGACAATTAATTTGCTTGTGCTTTTATCACAGTGTATTTTGCATCAACAAAATAAATGGTAATTAGGAAAAGAAAAATCTAAATTTTCATTCATTTAATTAAATAAAAATTTAGTGTATCTGTATGCATATACTGGTACTGTATTTACTTGAATATAACTCGCCCTCATGTATATCTTGCACCCTTGATTTTACTTTATGGAAAAAGAAAGTTTTGCATATACCTCGCACACGAATAAAAAAATTTAAAACTGTAAGAAATTGATAATGAATGTTGTTATGGCAGTTTCAAATATTTCGGAATTCTGTTGAAGAAAATCAGCATTTCAACTCAACAGTTGTTGGCTTTCCTTTGTCGTGAGTTGTGTGATCTTTTGTTAATACCATACCAATCATATGTATAGAAATGGAAGCAACCGGTAGAGGAAATGTGGGAGTGAGAACATTGGCTCTGCTTGATCTTGGATTGTGTAGGGATGGAGTGGTGAACAAAGTGAGGTTTAGTTTCTATATGGACTGGATTTTCATCACCAGAAATAATTGGCAAGAGTTTTTTTTAAAACCTCCATCTCTAATGCTCTGAATGGGAGCGAAGATGACACTATTTTGGTAGATGACTGTTTTAATTTAATTACAGAAGCATTGTTACTAAAGATTCAAATATATCACGTGATGGTGAGCGGTTGATCACATAAATAACGTTGATAATTAACATTTAAATGGATTAATTTCATAAACAATGTGAGCAGTTATAAATTATAATGAATACTGAGGATTTAATTACAGATGTTGATGTAGTTTTTTCCTGAAAAGCTTTAGTTTCTGAAAATCCCTGCATATATCTCGCACCACGATTTTTGCAACTTTAATTTTGGGAAAAAGAGTGAGAGTTATATTCAAGTAAATACGGTAGTCTACAATATTTTTCTATTGATGCATGTGCTGAGTTAAAGTATGAAAAGAAACAGTCTTTGCAAACTAAAGACAACCCAAAATAATCCTGTTATGTTGCAAGTAAAAGCAAGAATGAATATGAAAGAATGACTCTTATAAATGCAAATAGTATGGAAGTAGTAGATGCAGATAAAATTGTTCAGCTGTGATTGTCAATTTTTCTAAATTCTGTCAACCTGGTCTGTGCAACATGGAGCTCAACACAACCTTTACACAGAGTGAAGAAACTTTTGTTGAAGAAATTTAGATTTTTCTAAATTTCTATTTTTTCTTTTCTTTTTAGAAAAGATTCTTCTAAATCTTTAAATAGAGATTAGAGAAATTTCTATCTCAAAATTTCTAATGAAATAGAAATTTCTGTCTCGCCAACAGACATTCTAGCTAGTCTGGATATTGTATCGTTATTCACAAATGTTCCTGTGGACAAAGTTTTGGTATTTATAGATAATCTATTCCCTCATGACATCTCTCAACTCTATAAACACTGTCTCAACTTAAATTTCTTCTGATGGAATGGGAAAATCTACAAACAACTATCAGGCCTTGCAGTGGGAACCCTCTATCTCCTTGTGCAGTGGGAACCCTCTATCTACTCTTACATGGAAAAGTTTGAAAAAAAGATATCTTATCTACAAATCCTAAACCTCACTTTGGTGGAGATATGTAGATGACATATTCATAATGTGGAAACAGTGTGGCTGAGTTACACTATTTTCTGGCATCTATTAATTCCTTCCACCATAAAATCAAATTCACTTTAGAACTTGAAAATGACCTTTTCTAGATGTTTTAATTACGAGAAAAGCAGACAGAGGCATTTCTCTTGGTGTATACCATATACAGGTTATCTACATTCCTCCCCATTGCACCATATTTCACAAAAATTAGGTATTGTACATGCAGTGAAAAAGAGGGTGATCTCTATTATGAGATGAAGGAACACTAACAGAAGAATTACATTCTATTCTCAACTATTGATCAGCAGTCAAAAAAAAAAAAAATTAACTAATGCCTTTTTATTCTCGTACATAGGGAGTAGGCGAGGCTGTTTTTAGCCCTATCTAACTTTTGGAGACTGAGTGGGCAGTTCAATCTCCACTGATACCCAATCAGAGATAGCTGGCCAGAGGAGGCTATCACTAATTAAGCGGCACACAGTGAAGAGAGAAGGGTCAACAAGTGCCGCCATCTCGTGGTCCCTAACCCTAACAATATATTTAATGTCTGAAACAATGTGGGTTCTACGATCTATTTTCTTGAGTTTACTGGACGAAAAACCAGAGTTTCTGGGAGAAAAAACCCGCTTGCCTGTGCCAGAGATCAACTAACTCGGGAACCTGTCGAAAAAAAGGCTTAGAAAAATTTCTTCTAGTCACTGACTAGATTCGAAACCAAGAAGTCTTCCTTCGTGCCGTCAAGTGCCGTGGTGTGCAAACCCCACATCTACTGAACTACACAGACTTTTTGATCAGCGGTGGGTATCCTAAAATAAATAGCACAAAGAATACTACCCTCTAATCCCTCTCCACAACAGATCCATGACATTCATTACAGAGCTTCAATTCCTCAATTCCATCCCTTTTATTGGTGAACTTTTGCTTAAAAATTGCAAATCTCATGACATTAGAGTGGCCTTCAAACCCATTATGATGGTACAAAATCTGTTATGCTTGCCCAAGGACCACAACCCTTTCAACAAACATTCTGGAGTTTACAATATTCCATATTCTTGTGGCCTTAGCGCACCTGCTGAACAATGACTGACCATGTGCCATCATCCACGTTTCTGTTATACTAATATTCTTGTGTAATAGTTCCTACATATTTGGTGTTTTTTGACATATTGATTCATATTTAATGCTTATTGTATATTTGTATGTTCATCTCAACCCAAATGAAACCAATAGCTTAAGTGGCAAAACTAGTAGATTTTTTAAATCATTATGACCTATAAACCCAGTGTTGGTTATTTTTTATTACATTAGTTTTTTGGTCGGAAAAAAACAACATACTTATCATGAACAGAATGAATTTACTGTGGGAAAGTCATGTTTAAGTAACTTGCTCACATTTTATAATATGTAATTGTTGAATTAGGAAAAGGATGGGGGTGGGTGGGAATGGATACACCATGTTGCTTTTGGACTTTTGCTAAAGCTTTTCATATTCACAGGATTCAGCATGGAAAGCTGTTGCATAAGTTAGAATAATACAGGATTGGATTATAAAGTACTATTTAGATAAGAGGGTTATAATTGACTGATGTATCAAAAAGTAGTATATTGGGGAAGTGAGTGTACAAGATTCAAGATGACCAGTTGTTTTCCTTCAGAATCAATCCTTGGTCTATTGTTATTCAATCTTTACATTAATGACATTGGGAAAGATTTGACAGGAGATGCATCTACTTTTGCTGAAGATGTAAAAATAGACAAGGTAATAAGGGAATGCAAGTAATATGCAGTACTTGCAGAATGATTTGGGTGAGTTGGAATTCTGAGGATGTGAAAATGGCTGTCAGTTTAGTGTTAGTAAATGTAAAGTTATTTACTTTGATGTAATGAGATATCCAATGGCATATCGGTGGGATTATGCTAGAAAATATCATGGTTGTAGAATACAGATTGTATGGAATACAGATACAGAAAGAGGGGTGATATTATTGAGACTTACAAACTGCTGAAAGGATCACACAGGATACTAGTAGATGGAATTTTTCATCTTATGGAAGATGGAAAGAAGATGAGAGAGCATCCATGGAAGTTAGGAAGAATGCAGTCAAGAAAGGGATGAGAGCTAAATTTTTTCCCTCATAATAGACCAGTTCGTGACTGCTCTTGGTTGCTTGCTTTTGGAGTTGTAAGTGCAGATAGTTTGAATGAATTCAAGAGAAAGTTTGACATGGTGTGAACAATGTGGAGCCTCCTTCGATGAGTCCATGATTCCCCTGAGGTCGCTTGTAATAATATAATGATACATTATCAAATTGCCCAAAACTCGTGGTCTAGTATGGAAACCCTACTCTCCTGTCATTGTTAAGGACAACAAACATCATTCCCCAATGCTTCCAGGAGTAATCAGAATATCTTGCTCTGGTAGCTGTAGCTTCTATGGACAGAATAAAGATCCGTGGACATTAAAGGATGTTAAACATAAGAAATGCATTTGCTGCTACCATCACAGTAAATCAGGATTGGCTGACCATTCCTTGAGTCATCAGCCAATCATTAGTAACAAATCATCAAACTCATTGGAATGGAATACCATAATACATATTTATGCTTATAAATATGTGCAACTTTTCAAAGAATCTTTTGAGGCACTTGGATACATTAATCTTAAAAGATGCTAAAAGCTTTTGTAATATAGTTTTCACTGTATCTTTTTTGTCCTGATGATACTTATTACTGATGAAATACAGTTAAAATTTTGTTGTAACAAGCAGAGAAATAGCAAGATCATGGCTGTAATGAGCAGAAGGCGATGATGATTTTAATTTATGCATATTCCCATACAGTTGCTAACTTTTATAACAGGTGCACTATGCAGATATACCTTCAAAATTTTGGTAATTGTTTTAATATTTCTCTGAATGTCCAATTCTTGAAATAGATAAAAAATGAAAGGAGTGACTTAGCTTTTATGACTACATGCATCAGATTATGGACAAGTTTATAACCTAATTTTGCCCTTGGAACCATCCCCACTCTGTGTCTGGTCTCCAGCCTCTTCTCTCACTTTACTCAAATGCTGCCATGACTGTTAAAAACAAGACAAGCCCTTTCATCGGAAATATGTCAACTAAAATGAAATCTCTTGGTTCGTGAAAAAGTCAAAATTATTCATGAGTTAGAACATGGAGCGAAAAATGTTGAAGTGTGTAAAAAGTTTTCTTTATCCTCTTCAACAGTATTGTCATTGCAGAATAATAAAGATGTTTACATATTAGCATTGGAAAATGGCACAGAAAATAAATTAGAAAGTGCAAGCTTATGAACAGCAACGAAGCATTCCTTCAATGGTTCGCTACACAAAGAAGTGCTGGATTCTCAATGAACAGTCTGATCTTGAAGGCTCAGGTGAAGAAATTTCCTGAACAATTTCGATGTGATGATTATATGCAACAACAGTTGGCTGGATAATTGCTATCATGTTTATTATTAATTAATATTTTACAGAGAAATAAACTGTGTTTAATATTAAATGTATGGTTTTAAAATTATGGACAAATAAGTTTAATATTAAGTATATTGTAGTTTATACAGATTCATACAAATAATATATAGGTATCTAATTTTTTTTCTCATTAATACTTTTTTAATCTATATTTTTTATTGTGAATTAATAACCAGGAGGTAGAGTTAGCTGATCATTGATATAATGCATAATAATTATAGTGAAAAGCTTTTGTTGGTCTCCTGGTGCTCGTAACCAAGTTCAGCTGCATTAGGAGTTAATATCCTTAATTTTTTCCCCTCTGGCATGATAAATTTGTGGATTCTCAAATAAATTAATTACAGAAATATGACATAATTTTAGGTGGATGAAGCTAAACAGGAGTTATTAGAAATTGTTGAATTTCTTCGAAATCCTGAAAAGTTTTCAGCTCTTGGGGGCAAACTGCCAAAAGGTAAATACAAGTGCTATAGGTTTGTAATTACTCAGTATATTTTCTCTTTTTTAATTTAAAGCTTATTTTTTAGCTTAAATATTCTTTAAAAAATATTCTTAGTTTTCTCTTATGCAACTGAAAATGCATAAGGCCTATTAAATTTGTCCAGTCAATATACAAGTTATTCTTGAATCCTGCTGAGTGGATTTTATCGGAATTTTGTATAGTTAGTGTGTGCTTGCTGTGATATATGCGTTGTTTGGAAATGCTTTAAAAAATAAAAATAAATAAAAAATCAGTCAAATACACTTCACCATGATTTTCTGAGTCATGCAACCCCCTTCCCTCTACATTTGAAATTTGATACTGCCTGTTAGGTATTGTATACTTATAAGTAAACTGAACCCAAAAGAAGTTATGCCATAAAATAAATATTAAAACAGAAATGTATGTTCGCTGGTTAGCGTATCTACTCTCCAGCCAAAGGCTGCAGGTTCGAATCCTGCCATGGGCATGGATGTTTTTCTTTGAAAATACTAGTGGTGGTAGTTAGCGGTAGATGGCTTTGGTGTAGATCATAGGTTCCCAAAGTGGGCAGTACCACCCCCAGTGGGCACTGAAGCCTTCTAGGGATGCTATAGTGGGATCAGAAGCATTTGGGGTGTTCAGTTAGTAGGTGGCTCTTTACAGAAGAAATTAATAATATATATTTAAAAATTAATTATTTTCGTGATTTTGCGATTAGATAATCATTTAAAATTTAAATATTGCATTTTAATTAATCTTATGCCTGTCTTACACGATCAATGAGGGGCGTTACAAAATTTATGTCTTGCAAAGTGGGCGGTGGCCCGAAAAAAAAAGTTTGGGAACCTATGGTGTAGATGATGAAGGTAGTTGTGGTTGATGGAGAGTTGTAGAGATAGGTACCCTCCCTCGATGAATCTTTGGACTCCCTGGAGGTGTTATGTAATAATATATATATATATATATATATATATATATTAGGGTTACTAAGTAATTTTATAAACTTAGTTATTTTACTCCTAATCCCAAGTAAGCAAACAGTTAAGTTTGCACCTGAACGTAATTCAAGTCTAAAGGTGGTGCAACTCATAGTAAAGGTGGGAAAAGCTCTGATCACTATTCTTAGTATTTTCCATAATGTAAAGCACATCTCAATAAGAGATGTATACTGCAATACATTATGGGTGGGGTCACTACCCAGACCGGTTTCAACCTTTTTTGAGGTCTCCTCAGTGAGTAGCTAGACCATAAATACCAAGGTTTTAGTAATACAGAGCCTTATCAACTTTACCTATACAAGTTGCAACAAGGTGTTATTATTTTTAATAAAAATCTCTGGAGGAGATATAGATGTAAATTATTTTTTTTACCTTGGGTAATGTATATTAGGGTTACTAAATAATTTTATAAAGTTAGTTATTTTACTCCTAATCCCAAGTAAGCAAACAGTTAAGTTTGTGCCTGAACGTAGTTCAAGTCTAAAGGTGGTGCAACTCATAGTAAAGATGGGAAAAATTTTTTTTTTTTCCCCTACCTTGTTGCAACTAATAACACTTTCATATTGATGAATTTAGGGACACAAAACACACTTGTTGAAAATATTATTTTACTGATTAATAATAAAATAATAACTTTACGTTTCAACCCCTGTATTGAGGTCATCTTCAGAAGGATACATGTGTATAAGAACAAGCTACATGCTGTTGCACTCTATACAAGTAAATTACATCTACGTTGTCAACTAATCTTTTTTCTTAGCCTGTCCTCTAGTGGAAAAAAATTAAAAAAAAAAAAAAAATAAAATAAAATAAAAACTACAATAAACTCTGCTAAAGTCCTCATGTACTAGGATTCTTCTAGAATTATACAGTTTATATTGTTATATTATGATTATCTTCTGGATTTGTACCGTACAGGATGCTGCTGATTACTATGAAGGTTGTAGGTGGTTCCTCCACATTCTTGGAATTGTTAGACCATTTTTATTCAGATTCGGATCATGTTTGAGCATTTCACATGCTTCCTTGAATTTCCGCTCGAACCAGGTTTTGGTGCGGATGTAGGGACTTGGTACCTTTCCAGTCAATTCTGTGGTATGTTTAGAGTGTGTGGCCAGAAAGGCCGGTTTTTCCAAAATGGAGGTATTTTATGTGACGTTTGTGTTCATTCTTTCTGATTGGGATGGTTCGTCCTGTTTCCCCTATGTATGGCATGTTACATGTGCAATCTATTTTGTAAACCCCTGGGTGGGCTAAATGTGGCAGGGGATCCTTGGAAGGACTGAGTAGGTGTCTTAATTTTGTTGGGGGTTTAAAGGTGGTTTTGATGTTGTATTTGTGAAGAGTTCTGTCTATTTTTTTCTGAAATGCCTCTAACATATGGTATAGCAATAGCATTCTTGAAATCTTTTTTGTTATTAGTGGTATCTTTATGGAAGATCTTGTGAATGGTTTTTATACTGTATCCATTTTTTATAAAGGTATGTTTGATGGTCCTCATATTCATGGTTAAGAGCTTGTTCATTTGAGCAAATGGTTTCAAGAATGCTATTGCTATACCATATGTTAGAGGCATTTCAGAAAAAATAGAACACTACACAAATACAACATCAAAACCACCTTTAAACCCCCGACAAAATTAAGATACGTACTCAGTTCTTCTAAGGATCCCTTGCCACACTTAGCCCATCCATCAGGGGATAACAAAATAGATTGCACATGTAACATACCATACATAGGGGAAACAGGGCGAACCATCCCAATCAGAAAGGATGAACACAAACGTCACATAAAATACCTCCATTTTGGAAAAACCGGCCTTTCTGACCACGCACTCCAAACATACCACAGAATTGACTGGAAAGGTACCAAGTCCCTACACCACACCAAAACCTGGTTCGAGCGGAAATTCAAGGAAGCATGTGAAATGCTCAAACATGATCCAAATCTGAATAAAAATGATGGTCTAACAATTCCAAGAATGTGGAGGACCCATCTACAACCTTCATAGCAACCACGAAGAAAAATCTCAATACAAGAAGACTCGGTGAAGTTTTTTTTTTTTTTTTTCCTCCTCCTGTACGGTACAAATCCAGAAGATAATCATAATATAACAATATAAACTGTATAATTCCAGAAGAATCCTAGTATGTGAGGACTTTAGCAGAGTTTATTGTAGTTTTTATTTTATTTTTGTTTATTTTATTTTATTTTATTTTTTTTTCCTCACTAGAGGGCAGGCTAAGAAAAAAGATTAGTTGACAACATAGATGTAATTTACTTATATTTATTTTGTAATTTATTTTCATGTAGCTTGTTCTTACACACATGTATCCTTCTGAAGATGACCTCAATACAGGGGTCGAAACGTAAAGTTATTATTTTATTATTAATCAGTAAAATAATCTTTTCAACACGTGTGTTTTGTGTCCCTAAATTCATCAATATGAATGCTGATCACCGTGTAACCTTAAAAGAAAGAGTAATAACACCTTGTTGCAACTTGTATAGGTAAAATTGATAAGGCTCTGTATTTCTAAAACCTTGGTATTTAGGGTCTAGCTACTCACTGAAGAGACCTCAAAAAAAGGTTGAAACCGGTCTGGGTAGTGACCCCACCCATAATGTATTACAGTATACATCTCTTATTGAGATGTGCCTTACATTATGGAAAATACTAAGAATAGTGATCAGAGCTTTTCCCACCTTTACTATGAGTTGCACCACCTTTAGACTTGAATTACGTTTAGGCGCAAACTTAACTGTTTGCTTACTTGGGATTAGGAGTAAAATAACTAAGTTTATAAAATTACTTAGTAACCCTAATATACATTACCCAAGGTAAAAAAAAACTTATATATATTAATTTCAAGTCCACCAAATTTTAACTCACTTCTTGCTTATTTATGTATTAGTTAATTTTATATATACTATTTGAAAAGAAATGAATGGACACCATAGTGTTAGGAGTAAACAGACATGGTCCCTACCTTAATAAGATGTGGGACCTCCTTTCACTGTGACTATAGCATAGCATACTTTCTACAAGCATACTATGAAGATCAATTTTGGACCATTCTTCCTCTAGGCATGTATTGATGTCCTGGATTGTTTTGGAGTAGACATCTCTTGACCTTACCCAATGTGGCAGTTCATTCCACAGGTGTTCAGTAGGGGTTGAGATCAGGGTTCTGTGGAAGCCAGTTAAGTATGATGACGTTCATCTCCACGAACCACACAGTTACAGCAGCAGGCTTGTGACACAGTGCACTGTCTTGCTGAAAGAGACAGTGGTCGGTTCTATAGAAACACCACCACAAAGGAAGCATTGCTTTGTGGCATTTCCAGATACCACTTGGAGTTCAGTGTTCGTAGCACTACAAACAGATGTCTGAGGCCCAACCAGGAAAAACAAGACCATATCGTCACACCACCACCTCTGAATTTCATAGTTGGGGTTATGCATGCTAGCAAGTGAGACATTCACCGGACATCCACCACACCAGATTAAATAAAAGCTATCCAGATTAAATAAAATATTTAATCTGGATAGCATTGTTATTAACTGCTTAAGAATAGCATTATATGGATGCTTCATGTATCAGCCATGCAGGTAGTCAGCTATTACGTATATTTCTTGTCACAGCTTTAGTTACTCTTTTTTTTTTTGTTATCTAATATTATTTCTTATTTTGGTATTCCATTTCAAGGCTTTTCCAACAGACTTCCTATTTTTATGATGTTCATTAGCTAATTTAAATTTAATGATAATCATGTAATCAGTTGGTAGATATTGGCCACACTAGTTTTTCTATCTATAATGAGGACAGAGAATTCTTTGAATCTATTAGAACCATTCTAAACTATTTATATTTGTATCAACTATTGATACAAATCGTTTTCAAAACAGAACAGCATAATATCCATATCACTCAGATGTTCATATCAATCCATGAAATAGTTGTCTTGTCATAAGTGGTTGAGAAAGGACTTCTCATTACAGTACTTTCAATTTGTTGGTTCATTTATGCTGAACTATAAAACATCCAGAATGAATTACAAAATCAAAAAGTTTAATAGCATTGGCCAGGAAATCTTATTTGAGTAATTCGTTTTTATTTTTTAAAGATTTGTTGTAAAAAGTGAGACTATATTCAAACTGATGATAATGTCAACCATGACAGTTTTTGTTTCCAGCTGACCGATTTGCAGGGACATAAAGGGGCAAACATGTCAAAAGCATGATCTGCAATAATTTTGCTCTAGCTGAATGAAATTTAATAAAATTTGGGATTTATGATGTACAAGGAATTTAGAATGTGCACAAGATGTTCATGTGGAAATATGTTTCGGGTTTCTGTCTGTGTCAGTTTGGACAGACAAGCCATTCCACTTAGATTAGAATAGAGAAATATCAAGATTACATTAGATGCATGGAATCCATTACATAAAGGAATAGTGAGGAAATAGAACAAAGAAAATGGTGGGAAATACAACAATGAAAATTGTGCATTGATGGCAGAACACAAAGAATTATCAGGGACCCTTACATAAAGCACACAAAATCATATAAGAAAGAAGGGACAAGAAGATTATAAAATTGAAAATCCAGGATTAATATTTAAATTTTAAAATGTTATGTTATCTTAAATTAATGTCATCATTTTCATGATAAACTAAATATTTACAGTCTGTATATTTAAAATTGTGGTGCTTAAGGGTCAAAGCTGTATAACTGAGAGGAGAACTCTACGTCGTCTTTAAAGGAATGTGGACAACCGACCAGGGCTTCTGACCTAATGTCCAATCCTCACCTTCTTGTGGTGCACCCTGTTAGGTATCTACCTGGATACTGAACAAACGAGGATGGGCTGGCAATTTGGGACTTAGCCGACAAAATTGTATTTTTATTGGCTTAAACCAAAATATAAAAATGATGGTGCAACATGGCAGAATATCATGCCAGCTGGGGCATCGGCCAGTTAAATAACGGCCCCTGTTGTTTTCGCCAGAGAACCAGGGCAAACACCGAAAAGTCAGCTACTGGAAAAAATCCTTAAAAACACTCCAACTCGTCACCAGAATTCAAGATCAGTACTATCAACATAAGAAGCCTGAATGGCAAAGAAATGGAGCTAAGTGAGGAATTGGATAAGTACCAGATCGACATAATAGGGGTGACTGAAACAAAAAAGACAATCTGGTGAGATTTTTCTCACCAGATTTTCTTTTTCACTATATTATTTCAGGAAATTACAATGTACTAGGATATACATTAAAAAAAATAAATTTTAATATATTTCTATATTTCGGCAACGTCACGCTGCCATTTTCAAGAACTTAGGTACAAGATACGTGCACGCAGGCACAGCAAAACAATAAATGAGCAAGAAGTATGAAGCTATTATTTCTCCTAAAGTCCTGATGGTGCCCTCTAGCGGGCAATGTTGATATTCTTGGGCGATTGGGCTGAAGGTCTTCTGATGTAGGTTTCCCAAATTTGAGGACGTCTCATGCAGCCAAATTTGTTGAGGTTTGGCTGGTTTCTTAAGGCCGAAGCTGATTCTATGAAAAGCCTTTCATATCTGTATTTGCTAGGGTGTATTATCCTGGCTTTTTTCCACCGTATTCTATGGCAGGTATCCAGAGCATGGTCAGCAAGACCAGAGTGGCTGTATTGGTGAAACCGGATGTAGTCCTTGTGTTCTGAAATTCTGATATTTGCTGTCCTGCCTGTTTGGCCAAAGTAGGACACCTTACAGCTGCAAGGGACCTGGTACACACCAGGTAGGTCTAGGGGGGGGGGGGTTGGTCTTTTGATGAGCGGATAAGGGATGCCAATTTTTTATAAGGTTTGTAACAAGAAGTTATGTTTTTTTAAGATTTTTGTGATTTTTTCTGAGGTGCCTCGGATATAGGGTATGGTGATGGATTTAGAGTAATCCTTGTTGTGAGGGGGAGGGGGGGGGTTGTGGTTTACTGGTTTTAATATTTTTTGGGATTTTTTTGGGGGGGGGGGTAGCCATTGGCTGAGAACGTGTTGAGGATGTGGTTTAGTTCTGTGGTTAGGACATTGTCATTCGAGCAGATAAGTTTAGCCCTGTTGTGTAGTGTCTTAATGACTCCATATTGTTGTGAGGAAGGGAGGGATTGTTGGTGAATGTATGTGCCTGTATGGGTGGGTTTTCTATATACTGAGAAAACCAAGGTTCCATCAGGCTGGCGGGTGACTAGTGTGTCTAAGAACGGATTGCAGTTGTTTTTTTCTTCTTCCAGGGTGAATTTGATTCTGGGGTGTTGGTTGTTTAAGTGTGTTAAGAAGGAGAGGAGTGCATCGGAGCCATGTGGCCGAATAGTGAATACATCATCTACATAGCGAAGCCAAATAGTTGGTTTTTGTGGGGCAGAGTTCAAGGCTTGCTCTTCAAAAGTCTCCATATAAAAGTTGGCCAAAGGTGGTGAGAGTGGAGAACCCATGGGTGTCCCCTCTATTTGTTTGTAGAGTCACCTGCCAGCCTGATGGAACCTTGGTTTTCTCAGTATATAGAAAACCCACCCATACAGGCAGATACATTCACCAACAATCCCCCCCACCCTCACAACAATATGGAATCATTAAGACACTGCACAACAGGGCTAAACTTATCTGCTCGAATGACAATTCCCTAACCACAGAACTAAACCACATCCTCAACACGTTCTCAGCTAATGGCTACTCCCCAAAAAAAATCCAAAAAATATTAAAACTAGTAAACCACAACCCCCCCTCACAACAAGGATTACTCTAAATCCATCACCATACCCTATATCCGAGGCACCTCAGAAAAAATCACAAAAATCTTAAAAAAACATAACTTCTTGTTACCAACCTTATAAAAAAAATTGGCATCCGTTATCCGCTCAACAAAAGACCAACCTCCCCCCTAGACCTACCTGGTGTGTACCAGGTCCCTTGCAGCTGTAAGGTGTCCTACTTTGGCCAAACAGGCAGGACAGCAAATATCAGAATTTCAGAACACAAGGACTACATCCAGTTTCACCAATACAGCCACTCTGGTCTTGCTGACCATGCTCTGGATACCTGCCATAGAATACGGTGGAAAAAAGCCAGGATAATACACCCTAGCAAATACAGATATGAAAGGCTTTTCATAGAATCAGCTTCGGCCTTAAGAAACCAGCCAAACCTCAACAAATTTGGCTGCATGAGACTTCCTCAAATTTGGGAAACCTACATCAGAAGACCTTCAGCCCAATCGCCCAAGAATATCAACATTGTCCGCTAGAGGGCACCATCAGGACTTTAGGAGAAATAATAGCTTCATACTTCTTGCTCATTTATTGTTTTGCTGTGCCTGCGTGCACGTATCTTGTACCTAAGTTCTTGAAAATGGCAGCGTGACGTTGCCGAAATATAGAAATATATTAAAATTTATTTTTTTAATGTATATCCTAGTACGTTGTAATTTCCTGAAATAATATAGTGAAAATGCATAACCAACGTCTAAGCCTTTCCACCAGATTTTCTTTTATAATACAACGTTATATTCAGGTAATGACAATCAGGGATAAGAAGATGTAACTATAGTATTGAATACAAAATATGAGGCTAATCTTGAATGGCAAGCAATATCAAGTAGAGTGATGTGGACAAATATCAGAATGGGGAATTGACAATGAGACTTATTTGTGCCTATGGTCCCACAGAAGGTTCGGCTAAGGTAGAAGTGGAAGAATTTTTTGAGACTTTAGAGAAAGCAATTGACACAATGAAAAAGGGAAAGTTCGTCCTTGTTGGGGATCCAAATAGCAGAGCAGGAAATGATTGTCAGACATACAAAATAATAATAATGGCAAATACCTGTTGCTCAGGACATGGACTGGTTATTACTAACACAATTTTCTAACTTAAAAATGTGCACAAATTCACATAGAGAGAAGAGCCAAGGAAAAGTCTCATTGACTATGTTATTGTTGATTGTGATGTGTTTCCAACAGGCACAGGACACCAGAGTGTACAGAGGATTTCAAATTGGAAGTGATCACCATTTAGTCTTAAGCAGGATAAAATTAAATTTCATACTGAAAACAACATGTAAGAAAGTTTTGAAGCAAATAAAAGTTGAGCAGCTCTCAGATGTAAACTGCAGACTAAAGTACACAAAGATTATTCAAGAAAAGATGAGTTTGAGAACAGGAACCAAACCCTGGATAGTCAGTGGCAAATCATGAAGAAAATTAATCGATTCAGCCAGAGAGGCATGTGGTGAGGTTGTCTGCAAGGATAGAAAAATCAGAATCCAACCCATGGTGGACACAGGCAGTTAAAGAGTCAGTGAAGAAAAAGAAGAAAGCATATCAAAAGTTCTTGGCAAATAAGTGAGCTTGTGCCCTTAGAGTATACAGAAAAATGTAAAAAAGCTAAACACTGCATAAAACTAGCTAAACAAAAGTCATGGGAGGACTTTGGTAAGAACATAGAAAATAAATATCAAGACGGTGGCAAGATATTCTGGAGGTTGTTGAAGAAGCTCAGAAATGGAGGAAAAAGTGCTGTAAAAAGGAATTAGAGATGATAAAGGTGACATGAAAACAGGAGAAAAAGATATCCTTGATGTATTACTTCGAAAAATTGCTAAATGAAACAAGCAGTGATGACAGCACAGTAGTAAAAAACACTCAACAGACATGCAATCAGGAATACATATGAAAAGTCTGAAATGTGGAAAGGCAGCAGGAGTAGATGATATTCAACCAGAAATTCTCAAATATGGAGGTATAAAAGTCTTAGTGGCTGCACTGCATAGTTCAGCAAGCCTGGACAAAGGGACGAATTCTCGACGATTGGAGTAGAGCTCTCATAGTACCCATATATAAAAAAGGAAATAAAACTGAATGCAAGAATTACAGAGGTATTTCCCTACTGAGTGTTCCTGGTAAGATTTATGCCAGTATACTTGAGAAACAGTTGAGAGCGATTGTGGAAGGGAAAACTTGGTGAGTTGTCCCAGTCCTGAAAATAGTTCAGGTGCAAACTTTGTTTGCTTATACTTAGATAAAGGATTAAACCAAGTATATAATTTCTTGGTATCTTTCCGAGTGAAAAAACTTCCAACAACTAAATTAGCTTTATACAAGACAGTGTTCAAACCAATTTTAACTTGTGGATCTGAGAGCTTTGTGAGAAATAAAACACTTGACCAAAGACTACAGATAGGAATCCTGAGAAAGATTAGAAGGGTGAACAGATTGCATCAGTGGCAATGTCATATTAAAAACGAGGATATTAGAAAGAACTTAATAGTGTTAGCATCCAGGAATGTGTTAGCTGAACTAATCTCAGGTGGTATGGTCACTTAAACAGAATGAGAGGGGAAAGATTAGCAAAATAAGTGTTCGTTGTCAGGAAAAAGACCCAGAGGAAGACTAAGGTATAGGTGGATTGATACAATAAAAAGTGCCTTAGAAGAAAGAAATATAAGATCTGGTAATGTTGAAGTCTTGACAGGTAAGAGATTGATTTTGAGGAAAATTGTAGATAGGAAGTTAGTAATGGTGTAAGTTTTTCATGCCAAATTAACATCAAAAATAACCTGAGAACTTCAGCTGCCAGTGAACTTTATAATTGGTCAATTTCAGTTACAAAGAGGAAAGGTACACAAGTGTCGAACAACGTTAGTCAGCCTGAATCCGGGTGGGAGTGAAGTCTCAGCTGGTATGAACAAATCAATAAATTGAAGAAATATTGATGCATACAGTATTTCTTGAATTCAAAGTTTAATTAAAAGTTGGTTTGTGATTAACAACTCATTTTGTATATGAAAAATTCTCTATCCAAGAGTAAAAATCTCTCTCTATATTTTTTTTCTTATTTAAAGCATAGTCTGCGTAATCTAATTCATTATGACTATTAATTTAAGCTAACTTAATGTTTTGAAATTTAAACATTAATGCTGGACAGAGGTATTTGCATTTTTATAATTTCATTCTTTTCAGTATTTTAAATTTTTTTTTGTCTCCCATTATTATTTACATTTGTACATTTTCTCGTATTGTTTTATGTTCATGTTTGGTTCCTACTCCTTTGTTCTATTGTCAGTGTATGATTTCCCAGTTCTGCTTCCTTCCTTTTTGTTTGTTTTATTTTCCACCATTTCCTTTGTATTTTGCACAATTTCTTTTGTTGTATTTCCCACATTATGTATAGTTCCTGTCATACATAAATATTGTTCTGTTGTCAATGTAAGATTTCTTACCATTTCAATTGTCTGCTGATTGTGATGTTATTTGCTAGGAAATTCTACTCTCTATCATGAAGGTTTTGAGTTAATTAAACTTGCCAAGAAATCGTTTTCTTGTTTAATCTTTTATCCAAGTATAAGCAAAGTTTGTGCATGAAATGTCATCACAACCTGGCTCCATTATATAGAAACTGATGACTTTGCATCAATCGCCTTAATATTTCATAACACTTGGCACCATTTCAGAAGTGTATATTATTATGCCTTGTGAGAAGGGTCACTATCTAGACCAGTTTGACATTATTGAGGTACTGTTACTGTGGAAGTACCTCTCTCCAAAAACTAAGCAATCTAAAAGGATTGCTCCTAAAGTCATCAAACTACTTGGTAACAGGCAAAAACTTACCACCAAGCAGAACTGCTATACCACCCAGAATCATCCCAAAAATGAGCATTATAAATATTGAAGGGTTACCTCTCCAACAACTGAGTGATCTAGTAGATCATTCTAATTCTCACTGAGTGACCCAAAAAGGATCACTACTAAACTTGTCAAACTCATTAGTGGCTCAACTCAGTGACAGGCAGAAACCCACAACTGAGCAGAACTTCTCTGTTCCCCATGAAGTAAGCAAGCCCAAATATGAACATTATTAAATGTCATCTGTGGGAGTCAGACCCAGAAGAAATACCAAAGTTAATTATTAACTGTTCTTGCAAGATGGATTGATTGGACCTGTGGTCCTTTATCTTTTTATTGGATTTGCAATGAAATTTCTGGATTAAGGGATGTTATTGAGCACTTGGCTTGTCCATTGTAGGCTGTTGAGTACCAATGAATTTTTAACTGCTTATTCAGTATGGTTTTATGCAATATTGTCCTGATGTTTGTTTTAGTCTACTACTAGGTGGTAGACCATTACAGACTTAAATTTTATTGAGCCTTTGACTTGCCCATTTTGGGCTTCTTGCAGTGGGTTTTAAAGAACTTACCTGTTCAGTATGGTTTGGGGACATTTATGTTTTGCAGGCTCATGCTCACTGTAATTTACTGCTTGGCAGATTAGTCAGTTAGGGTGGATAGCAGCATTTACAAAGAATTTTGCAGCCTCTTCGCATAAGAAAGTTTTGATCTGTGGGATATCGGCTTCTCGGTGAAGCTGTATATATTTCTTTCCAACCATGGTATGCTAAATGCTATTTATGAACATTTGTTTTGGATTATCTGTAGTTTGCTAATGCTTGAATTAGCTATTTGACTTCATGTGAGTGAGCCATACATCAGAACAGCATCTTGTATAGCAGCAGTTTAAGTTCCATGCTTAGCCTGCTAAGGTGATTGAGTAATAGGTTTAGCTGCCCCATTGCGCTGTGTGCTTTTGAGCAGATGTGATTGATTTTAGTTGTGAAGGAAAGCCCTTTATCTAATGATGCCAAGAAGATGCCTAGTTGTGCTGCTGGTTGCCATAAAATGGGGCATATTCTCCGTGAACACCATTCTTCTTGTGAATAGTTCTGCAGTGCTATTGTCTGCATTAACGTCAGTTTGCCATTTTTTGAACTATAGTTCTAGTTGTGAGACTGTTTTACAATTTTTTGGTTGCCAATCTAGGTTGCAAGAAACAAACCATCATTGCAGTATCATCTGCATAAGGGCCGTTGTGATAGTAACTGTGCATTGGATATCAGCCACATAGATAGCAGGGAGCCATGGAGGGTGCTTGTTGTAATGTTGCATTCAGACAATCTAATTCCCTATAGCTTCACTCAATTTGTGATTAGTGAGGTAGGATTTGGTAAGTTTGACCAGTCCTAATGGGAATTTGGCCTGCAGAGATAGAATCTCATCATGCCATATTTTGTTGAATACTTCAGCATTATCTAGGAAGATCGCTCATGTGTGCTGCTTCCAGTTGACCCCTACGCTGATGTTTTCCATGACTGAGAACTTATTGTTCTATGGAGGTTGAATCCAGCTTGCTCATCAGGGATGTGATTTAATTCTTTAGTTATTATTATTTAGTCTTATTAGTATTATCCTCTAAGCTGTTTTTCCTAGGTAGTAAAGCAGGCTGATTGTGGTAATAGTTTTGGGAAGGTGTGCTTCAGGGAACACATAGTGTGTGTCTGTGTGTGTATCCATTGGGCAGGGAAACAGTGATATCTTAATATTACATTAATAATAGCAACAATGTCCATTATGATTTTATGTGGCAGGCATTTGATGATTTTGTTAGAAATCCCTTCTCTGGGACTGGTGCTTTCTTTTTCTTAAGTTTAGTGATTATTTCATGTACCTCAGCAGGTACATGAAATAGTTACTTTATGCTGTTCCTGCCCATTCCTTTGTGTTCTGTGCTCGATGTACCCCCCCCCCCCTCCCCCCAAGATTTCTACTCTATGGTAATGACTTATCAGCAGAAAGTCTCAAACTTTGCCTACTTGGCTAACAGATATTTGGTACTAGTTATTCTTTCTTTCAAGCAATAGCATGCATTGTAATTGTAGCAGTCAAAATTCTATATGCTATTGCATTCCATTTTACCTTGAATTACTCTTCCCACTTCAGTCTCCTTTTTTACTATTTCCAACAAAATGTTAATGCTTAGTCTTGAATCCCTAAAGTTGGTTCACAATAAATTAAATTTCTGCTGTGTAAAATACATTAGCAAAAACAAAGATTGATGTTCTTCAGTTAACATTTGAAAAAAAAAAAAAAAAAAAATATATATATATATATATACACAGGGTGTTCGGGATAAATTTGACATATTTATAATTAATTATATTTTTCCGTAAGTTACATGTATTAACACACACTTCTCTTCATTTAAAAGTTTGGACCCTTCTTCATTCATATACAAGATGTCAGAAAGGATGGATAGCTGGAACCCACCTGAATCATGGAAGAGAATAACTTGTATCATGATGATTCGTGCCCGCCATCAAAATAAGGATATTACGACTGCTGCCCAATGCTCCCTGAATACAGTAAAAACAATCAGGCATGAACTAGAGACTTGCAATGGTGACTACGAGGATGTAGCAAGAAGAAAGATCCCTAGCAGACGATCTGATTGCGTTCGTACAGCAGAATTCCTCGCAAATCTGCAGGAACAGGTGTTGAAGAACCCTGGCATTGGAATTCGGGCTTTGTTCGTGGAGTTGCTAACTGTAGTCAAGCCCTGGATAACAAGGGTAGCCAATGGTAGGCCGTATGTATGGCAGCAGGATTCGGCCCCTTGCCACACCTCTGGGAAAAGTCAAAAATGGTTGTCTGAAAATTTCTACGACTTCACCAGTCCAAATGTTTGGCCTCCAAACTCCCCAGACCTTAACCCCATGGATTATTTTGTATGGGGCGCAGTTGAAAAAGACACCAATCGCACTTCCAGTAATACAAAAGCCCAGTTAATGGATAAAATTAAAACAGTTTTTGCGGCCCTTCCCAGGGAGATAGCATCAGCTTGTTCGAGGTTCCGAAGCAGAATTGAAGCTGTGATCGATGCTAATGGTGGTTATTTTGAGTAAATCTTGTTGATAGTATTGTAATTAACTCTGCCTGTAATGTTTTTTTGTCAATTCATTAAATTTAATAGATACAAAGAAGATTTTCTTTTTCCTTACGAAACTGTCAAATTTATCCCGAACACCCTGTATAATGCTATGTATGAAATCATCAGATCAAAGGAATTTAGTCATTATTTAAGTCCTTAGATATTCAGAGTTTAAAATACTTCATAACTTCCAGCTACCAGTGCATGGGGGAGGAGAAAACAATTAAGCAACAATTGTGAAATGCTTTGGGGTGAAAGGAAATAATGATCCCACAATAGACCCACTAAAGCTTAGTGTGGCATAAGCTAAAGAAACCATCATTGCCATCTCCATATACACAGAGTGAGTGCCAGCGATTTCTTGATATTTATTTCTTAAAAATAAGGGGAGGGTTTCCTTTTACCAAAAATTTGCTATTAGCAAACTTCATGCAATAACAGTCCCTATGGATTTGCAGAGTCTCTTGCATAGCTGATTAGCTATTAGCAATGCTCTTTTTTTTTGTTGAAATAAATTAAAGATGCTAAGAAGTTATGTTCTTGGTTTCATCCTTTATCCAAGCATAAGCAAACAAAGTTGTGCATGAAGTCATTTCACAAGTGGGCTACTTGTACAATATATAGAGACTAATGACTTCATATCAGTTGCCTTAGTGGCTCTAAGGATAACTGTACATTATTCAAAGCATAGAGCTTTAACAATTTAAAATGAGATTTTTGGAATTGTACTGCTAATGCATGTTATTTACAAAGAAATATAGTAATGTTATATTTCTTGAAGTGGCTCGCATTAAAACTGCAGTGCAACATCATTTTTGAACTTGGAAATCAATTATAAATGCAACTTGAACTTTATTCTCACTAGAATACAGAACTAAATGAAAATACTTAAATGTGGGGAGAAGAGGGGAATAAGAAGATATGTAAATATGCATTTTTTTAAATTGAAATTTTAAACTTTTGAAATTAAATTTTATCTTTGTAAATATGCTAAATAGGCCTGCTTATTAAATAAATTTTTTAAAATTAATCAATACATTTCTCTTCCTGGAAAAGCTATGCCAACTTGCAAATATTAATCAAGACATTCATTTAATCCTAACTGCATCTTGTTTCATTATGGAATTTGTTCAAAATTCCATATATTTTTCACTTGACTTGCACATAACTGGCATGCAGTATTCATTTTATCCTGGTAAAATTGATTTGTTTATAAGTGCTTTATGCATTATGCATGATGCATAAAGCACTTATAATCCATTTTCCAGCTTTATCCATTCTGCAGGAAATTTTAATGGGTGTGTCTTTCTACCTAAGTTTAACTTTATCACATATAGGTGCACTACTTGTGGGTCCTCCTGGTACTGGAAAAACATTACTTGCTAGAGCAGTTGCTGGAGAAGCTCATGTTCCATTTTTTCATGCAGCTGGTCCTGAATTTGATGAGATTTTGGTTGGACAAGGAGCACGCAGAGTTAGAGATTTGTTTCGTAAGTAAAGTTTTATGGTTTATTTATTATATAAAATCTCATGTTAATGTTTTATTTTAATATAAACTTTTAATATGCATATATATATATATATATATATATATATATACACACACACACACTCGGATCTCTTTTTTATGTGGATTTGAAGTTATGCGGTATAGATACGCATACACCCACAGATACGAGACCTTTCGACACTTCTGCGCATGTCAACAGAAGGAGAATCCATTCCGATAATAGGATGCATTTCCCAAACTTTCCTACGACGGAACACTTAACAAATCCTGAAATTTTCATGGAACACCTTGGTTATTTTGTAATGTAATTAATAATTAATTGTTAATTTTACTGATTTTTATTATTAATTAATAATTGATCATTAATTATTAATTAATACTCAATTAAACATAAACATCATTAAATTAATTTCTGCTGATTTTCATTGACATATCCCATTCTGATCACCAAAAATTTATAATATTATAAGTACTTATGAGTGAATGCAGACTTTTTCTCCCATGTACTGATAGTTTTCCCTTCCTTTTGTACATCCTGGAGATTGCTTTGTAGGCTGGAGGTGGATGAATCAGTATCTGTTGTGTCACAAACAACTGCTATATTTACTGAATGGTTCAATAATTGCTTTGTACCAGAAGTGGAAACATATATAAAGCAAAAAGCTCTCGATTTTAAAGTTTTATTAATTGTTGAAAATGCACCAAATCATTTGCATTTAGAACATCCAGATGTGCAGGTAGTGTTTTTTCCACCCAATACAACAAGCATTATTCAGCCATTAGATCAAGGCATAATTGCTACTTTTAAAAAATATTACATTAAGCACACTTTTCAATTTATATTGGATAAACTAGAAATGAATCATTAACCATAACTGACGTTTGGAAAAAATTTTCTATTTGGACTGCTTAAATCATGTTGCATCTGCTATCACTGAAATAAGATCACAAACTTTAAATGCCTGCTGGAAAGCAACTTGGCCTGGAAGTGTTGCAAACAGTGTAACCATGCAAACATCTACATTATCAGCTGAAATCATTACTTTGGCACATGAAATTGGTGGAGAAGGTTTTGATACATTTAGTCAGAACGATGTAGACGAATTGCTTGTGGATAATGCCTTAAGTGACAATGATATTGGATATTGATTAACTTTAGATATCGTTGAAGATCCAGAAAACGATAGTGAAGCGGAAAAAAACCCTGTCCCTCTCACTGCAAATATAATTCGAGAAGGTCTTGAACTGTGCAATAAATTGGAAAATTATTTTCTTGTTAATGACACAAATTCTGAGCGAGCCTTTAAATTCCAATGTGAGCTGAAGAACTGTATGTCTGGATATCGCGAGCTGTATAAAAAATTAGTGAAATCATCATCGCAAAGTTTAATCACTGATTTACATTGTCAGAAGAAAAAAATCAGCACAGAACGAGGGTGAAGCTAATTCTGTTTGTGAAGAACTATTGCCTTTACCATACAGATCTGATGCGCTTACTATCTCTTCTGGTGATGAAAGTGATTTTGCACCAGTTCGCAAACAAAGTTTGCGAACTGGTGCAAAAGGCATTCTTATTTTCGTGAATTTTCATGAACTTTTTTATGCGATTTTAGGTTTATTTTAATTCATTGCTTCGGTTTTATGCGGTTTCTGAAAATTATGGAATGTATCCCTTATTTTTCAACATAAGTTAGGCTTTTTTGTGTGATTTTTTTATATGCGGTTTTCTGTGGAACGTATCTACCGCATAAAAAGAGACCCGACTGTACCTATAGCAGACTTAATCTTTATGCAGGATCTTAATAATAATGAGCTTGAAAACGTGTTATTAATTACATCATCATCAAATTCCTGCCATGTACCCTCAAGGGGTGTACAGGATATGATAGTACTACATGAAAAAATTACATCATTATTAATTTCCTATCTACAATTTTCCTCCAACTCAGTCTGTTACTTGTCAACACTCCAACATTATCAGATCTTATATTTCTATCGTCTAAGGCACTTTGTACCGTATCAATCCACCTATATCTTGGTCTTCCTCTGGGTCGTTTTGTAAGTGACCATGCTGTCGTGACGTTCTATTTTCGTGTTGTGTTCTAATCTGCCATCTTGTTTCAAGTCACTCTTATTAATAAAACAACTAATTGCAAATTGATCACCGATCCAAAAGTAGGGAAATTTATAATTATACTGCGCTACCCTATTTTTAGATTAGTCTATATAATGCAGTAGGATCGATTCTTAATTAAATTAGCAGTCTTCTTATTTAGGCCGAATTATTTACTATTCTACTTGGGGCACCCACAAGATCCGAATTTTTTTATGAACGGTGCAATAAAAGGGAATTCAGGCAAACAATATTTAGATTAACAAAATAAAACATTTAATATATGATATACAACAAATACAAGAATTCTACCTTTAAATGAAACAATACAATCAACTTAGTACATCTTGCTAAGTCACTCATGCCATTTCAATGTTCTAAACTTTCACATACAATTCACAGTTCCAAAATCACAAGCTTTCTTAACTCAAGTTAATAAAACAAAACTTCTTATTTAATCAGTCTCCACATATCTATCAGCTGTACTTAATGTTTAAAATTCACAGGAAGCACTAATCAAGGTAGACAATATTCCAAGCAATCTTATTCCGGACTTTGAACTTCGAAGATATGTTAATGTTAGAACAAACAAACAAGTATGACTACTCTTACCAGATACAATCTTCAATACATCAATTAATTGTGAGCACACTTATGAATTAACTTATTTACGTTAGCGGAACACATTAATAAAATTTCTCCAACGATTTAACTGAACTACTGTTAATTGCACTTCACTACTCTAAAAAAAACACATCAATAAGGCATTGATAATTCTCCTTGTTTACTTTTCTCAAACTAGTTAATTTTAATATAATTCTTCTCAGGGCAACATAGAATTAAGACGTAATCCTAGACTAACTGGAACTAATCAGAATTTTTCATTGAATGTCCAGTTCTTTATTTATCCGGTTACGGCATTAATTTTCCTTTACAACACAGCTGACTTCACTTGCAACTAAGTATATGGTTCACTATGTTTTGGCTCACTTCTAAACACTATTCTCATGAATTTCTGCCCTAGAGAACTTATAATTTTCTTCCACTTCCTTTGCTTGTATCCTACCTTCCTTTCTGCTCCGCAAAAACTTCCTCCCTTCTCTCTAATTAAAAATCTTCTAATTTTTTTTTTCTCCTTTCAGTCCGAAGGTCACGCTCTCTTCAACTCGTGCTTGTTTATTTCATGCGTCTCCATGACAACCAATGAATGCAAACATTTCGCTAATGTAATACAAAGCTCTACTATTACATAAGTGATTACATAACGTTAAATTTTACAAATAAGAATAAACAGAATATTTCAGCTACTTAATCAGCTTTTTCATTACGTATACAATTATTTAAAATAACACTTTTCGTTACTTTATATATATTTTTTAGTTATCATAAATTTCTACACATTATTATTATTTAATAAATTAATAGTAAGTTAAGTTTAGAATAAATATTTAAATAGTAATCCTTAACTAAGGAACAATAAATAATTTTTTTATACAAATCATGATTAATATATAATAAGCAATGTTAAATGTGAATGAAAAAAATAAATTACACAACATAGTTTCATTCACAATTTAACAATACCACCTGAGATTAGCTCTGCTAACGCATTCCTGGATGCTGACAATGTCAAGTTCTTTCCTAATATCCTCGTTTTTAATATGATACTGCCATTGATGCCATCTGTTCACGCCTATAATCTTTCTCAGGACTCTCATATCTGTGGTCTCTAGTCTTTGGTCAAGTGTTTTACTTCTGACCCAGCTCTCAGATCCATAAGTTAAAACTGGTTTGAACACTGTCTTGTATACAGCTAATTTAGTGTTCTGACTAATTTCTCTCTTATTCCATATGAATTTATTCAATTGACTTCCCACCATACCAGCTTTGCTGATTCTGTTGTTTATTTCTATATTTAATTTACCATCTTCAGTAAAAATCGTGCCTAAATAGCTGAAATGTTTTACTTGTTCCACAGGTTCTCCATTCACAACACAGTTGACATTTTCAATGATTCTGCCTATTTTCATTGTCTTTGTCTTTTTATTGCTGACCTTCATACCATATCTATTACAACAGCTATTCAATTTAGTCAGAGAATCTTGCAGACTTGTAGCGGATTTATTTAGAAGTATAACATCATCCACATAAAGCAAAGAGTTGACATTAACATCTCCAATTTTGATATCATGTTTAATACCACTTTCCTTCATAATGTGATCCATATAGATAATGAATAACAGAGTGGATAATGTACATCCTTGTCTCACACCAGATTTAACATTAAACCATCTTCCTGTACTTCCTTCAATTCTAACTGCTGACTTACAACTCAAATAAAGACTAAGTATTGCTTGATATAATGCCCCATTGACACCATATAACTGCAGCGTATTGAATAGCTTCTCTCTTGGCACCTTGTCATATGCCTTTTCCAGATCGACAACACTTAAATACAGATGTTTGTTATATTCCCATACTTTCTCGATTATTTGTCGTAAAGTGAAGATCTGATCCTGACAGCCTCTATTTGGCCTGAATCCAGCTTGTTCTTCACCAAGCTTTTCTTCCACAATTCTTCTCAACCGTTTCTCAAGTATATTTGCATAAATCTTGCCAGGACACGCAGTAGGGAAATACCTCTGTAATTCTCACATGCAATTTTATTTCCCTTTTTTATATATGGGTACTATGAGAACTCTACTCCAATCATCGGGAATTCGTCCCTCTGTCCAGGCTTTCTGAACTATGCAGTGCAGCCACTGTAAGACTCTTATACCACCATACTTCAGCATTTCTGGTCGAATATCATCTACTCCTGTTGCCTTTCTACATTTCAAGCCTTTGATGGCTTTTTCTACTTCAAGTATGGATATGTATTCCTGACTGCATGCCTGGTCAGTGTTTTTTACCACTGTGCTGTCATCACTGCTTGTTTCATTTAGCAGTTTTTCAAAGTAATTACTCCATACTTCAAGGATATCTTTTTCTCCCATTTTCATGTCACCTTTATCATCTCTAATTCCTTTTATAGCACTCTTTCCTCCATACTTAAGCTTCTTCAACAACCTCCAGAATATTTTGCCACCTTCTTGATATTTATTTTCTATATTCTTGCCAAAGTCCTCCCATGACTTTTGTTTAGCTAGTTTTACACAGTGTTTAGTATTCTTGCATTTGTCTCTATATTCTCTAAGAGCACAAGCTGACTTATTTGACAGGAACTTTTGGTACGCTTTCTTCTTTTCCTTCACTGCCTCTTTAACTTCCTGTGTCCACCAGCGAGTTCTGATTTTTTTTATCCTTACAGACAACCTCACGACATGCCTCTCTGGCAGAATCAATCAATGTTTTCTTCAGAGTTTGCCACTGAATCTCCAAGGTTTGATTCCTGTTCTCAAACTCTTTCATTTTTTCTTCAATAATCTTTGTGTATTTTAGTCTACAGCTCACATCTGAGAGCTGCTCAACTTTTATTCGCTTTAAAACTTTCTTACATGTTATTCTTTTCAATATGAAATTCAATTTTATCCTGCTCAAGACTAAATAGTGATCACTTCCAATTTCAAATTCTCTGTACGCTTTGGTGTCCTGCACCAGGGAGAAAACATCACTATCAACAATAACATAGTCAATGAGACTTTTCTTATTCCTAGCCTCTTCTCTCCATATGAAGTTGTGCACATTTTTATGTTGGAACATGGTGTTAGTAATAACCAGTCCATGTCCTGAGCAGAAATCCAACAGGTATTTGCCATTATTATTAGCTTTGCTCTTTTCTCCAAATTTTCCCAAAATATTTTTGTATGTCTCATAATCATTTCCTACTCTGCTATTTAGATCCCCAACAAGGACCAACTTTTCCTTTTTCATTGTGTCAGTTGCTTTTTCTAAAGCCTCAAAAAATTCCTCCACTTCTACCTTAGTAGAACCTTCTGTGGGACCATAAGCACAAATAAGTCTCATTGTCCAGTTCCCCATTCTCATATTTGCCCACATCACTCTACTTGAGACTGACTGCCATTCAAGTAGATTAGCCTCGTATTTTGTGTTGAATACTATGGCTACTCCTTTTCCTTGATTGTCATTGCCTGAATATAACATTTTGTATTTATTGCTCAGAAAGATCTCACCAGTTTTGGTCTTTTTTGTTTCAGTCACCCCTATTATGTCGATCTGGTACTTATCTAATATCTCAACTAGCTCCATTTCTTTGCGATTCAGGCTTCTTACGTTGATAGTACCGATCTTTAACTCTGGTGATGTTGAGTTGAGGTTTATTTTGAGATTTGTTCCAGTGGCTGACTTTTCGCTGTTCACCCTGGTTCCCTGGCGAAAACAACAGGGGCCTTGTTTAACCAGGCGACGCCCCAGCCGGCATGAAATTTTGTCATGTTGTACCATCATTCTATATTTTGGTTTAACCAATAAGAATACAATTTGGTCGGCTAAATCCCAAATTGCCAGCCCATCCTCGTCCGTTCAGTACCCAAGTAGATACCCAACAGGGTGCACCACCAGAAGGTGAGGATTGGACATTAGGTCAGAAGACCTGGTCGGTTCTCTGCATTCCTTTAAAGGCTATGTGGAGGTCTCCTCTCAGTTATACAGCTTTGACCCTTAAGCACCCCTATAATGTTGTATTAATTACATAGCATTTTTAATGAAGTGGTATACATAATTGGAGGTCCACTTATTTGGAGGCCTTGAAACATGCTTGAAAAAAAGTTTCTTGTTTGGTCTCTAGAGCAGGGTTTGTGGAATATGTAAAAAATAAAAATGTGAGATTTTCATTATGATGAACTCTAAAACTTGTTATTAAATGCTTAGCATGTTTAAGTGGCCTATATGTAAAAATATATTGGAGGCCTGAAGTGGCTTGAAAAAGCTCCATATTTGGTCTCTAGAGCAGGTTTCTGGATTATATTAAAATAAAATAATAAAAATACAAAACAACTTATAAAATGAATAAAGCAGAAAAAAATTCCTGAGCCCACCCATGGTATTAATATACTGTAGATTTATGTAAAAACCTTTTGTGGGTGGAAACTACATAAAAACAATGAGTGGGAAATGATTTAAATATAAGAAATATTTTTTGTGTAGCATTTATTTCTGAAGTTATTAGCATAACTGTTTCAGGCTCTGAGAATTAGTTGCCAGTTTATCAAGTTTATTAATACTGATCATATACATAAGAAATTTAAGCATACAGATTTCATTATAAACCAAGAGACTGAAAGGTATGTGTAAAGTCACAAACTTTCCAAAGGGAAATTTTTAGGTGATGTAATAAGTTAATTGAATTTTTTTTATTAAACCTTTTCTTAAAATTATACCTTTGATGTACAGACATACTCAATCCTGAAAGGGCTATAGAAAAATTTTGAGCTACAAAAATTTTATGTAATGGGCCACTTAATAATGGTCTTCTGTAGGTGCACTACTTGTAGGCAGATAGCCTGCATCTTCTTGGTCTTGCTTTGTTTACTACTGAATGCAAACATCCTATGAATTTTTATTCATACACTTAAATAATTTTTAATGTTTGCATGCACAGTGGTTTTATTAATGGAAAAAGGAACAGAAGTGGAAGTGAGTAGCTGACAATAGATAGAAATAGATAATATTTTGGTTTGACCTTATCCCTCATTCTCAGATTTTCAGAGCCCTTCAACAAATTTATGAAGAGAAGAAAGAAGCCATTATTCAGCCATCTGTTGAATTAATTTCCTAAGGAAGGTTGAATGCAACCAAATTAAACATTATTATTATTATTATTCTATTATATTACTTTGCATTAATGATTATGTATCTAATCTAATTTGCATATGTGCAACCTCAAATATAACTAACAGAAATATCTTTTGAAACAGATCATGTGCAAACTTTGTTTGCTTACACTTGGATATAATTTCCCAAGAATATAAAATATAATTTTATATTCTTGGGAAATTATATTGGAATACATTCTTGGAATACAAGAATATATTACATTTGGATAAAAGATGCCAAGAATATAATTTCTTGGCATCTTTAATTTATAGTAAAACAAAGTGAAAAAACTTTTGGCAGTTGGGAATTTAGCTGATCAAATTGTATTCTTAGGCAGTTTGAACCAAAATAACATGCTGGTACAAAATGACAGTGCAAATACATGATTGTTTTTGGAAAATGGAAAAGAAGTGGAATTAGCAGAAGAATCTGAAAGGCACTGGATCAACATAATACGTGTTACCAAAAGAAAGCAGACAAAAACAGGAGATCTTTCTAAGCACACATAAGATGTTATATTCTGGCAATAATGATCAGGGAAAAGGAGTGTCTTTAGTATTCAGCACTGAATATGAGGATAATCTTCTTGAACAACAGACAATATCAAGTAGAGTGATGTGGACAAATATGATAAATTGCACAATGAGGCTTATTTGTCTCTATATTTTACTACAGGAGGTTGTAGTAAAGAAGAGGAGGAATTTTTCAAGGCAATAGAGAAAGCAGGTGACACAAAGAAAAAAGGAAAAGTTGGTCCTTATTGAATACCTGAACAGCAGAGTAGGAAATGATTCCTAACATGTTTGGGGAAAAGTAATAAGTACCTGCTAAATTTCTGTTCAGGACATCGACTAGTTATTAACACCACGTGCACAAATTCACACGAAGAGAGGATGCAAGAAATAAATCTTATCAACTGTGTTATTATTGATAGCAATATCTTCTAGTTCAAGGCACTGAGTATTTGAAATAGGAAGCAATCACTATTCAGTTTTGAGCAGGATAAAATTGAATATCTTATTGAAAGTGGCGAAGAAAGTTTAAAAAAGTTCAGCTTTTAGTGGTGAACTATAGACAAAAATGCACAAATATTATTGAATAAGAAAAATGTTTGAAAACAAGAGGAACCAAATATTGGAAGCACTCTGTAAAACTAGCTTTCAGTGTCATGGAAATATTTTGGTAAAAACAGAAAATAAATATCAAGAAGGTGGCAAAACATTCTGGAGGTTATTGAAAAATCTTAGAAATGGAGGAAAGAGTACTATAAAATTAGAGAAGAATTAAAAAAGGAATGAGAGATGATGAAGGTGACATGAAAACTGAAAAGAATGATATTATTTATGGGTGGAGTAGTTGCTTTGAAAGATTGCTAAATGAAACAAACAAACAGCGACAACACAGTGGTAGAAAACATTCAAGAGGAATGCTATCGAGTGTGTGTATCAATATTTTGGGTTGAAAAACCTGAAACGTAGAGAGGCACCTCTCATAGTACCCATCTATAAAAAGGGAAATAAAACTGAATGTGAAATTTCCCTATTGATGTTTTTTCCTGCTTAAATTTATGCAAGTATACTAAAAGGCTAAGAAAAATTGTGGAAGGGGAGCTTGGAGAAGAACAAGCTGAGATTTGAAATAATGTCATCATGTTGGATTGCTGCAGTGAAGTGTTGATCTGGGGTCTTTCTATGGTATCTTCATTAGGTATTTTTTTTTTATTGTAGTCATTTACAGGAGAAGATTTCAGTGTTTTGTGTTTAATTTGTCTTACAAGGGTAAAGAACTTAATGTTCTTATCACACCTGCTTTTTTATGTTAAGTAATAATGACAAATTGTACACAAGTACCCTTCTAGTATGAATTGGTGTTCTGTATACGGCAATCCCTCGACTAATGCACCAACGATTAGTGCGTTTTCAATTAGTGTGTCATTTTTTTTTTTTTTTTTTCGATACCAAAATTCGATTAGTGCGCCTACATGCATCTTAAAGATAAATGTTACAGATTTTAAAAATTTTTGATCTATACATTTTTTATGGCTAACTATTTAAATAAATCACTCACCAGGATGAAATAATTTGGTTACCGATTTGAAACATTTTACAAAGTTATTTTTTAATGGCATACTACACTATTTCCATGTACACCATGTTCCAAATTTACCACCAAAATTACGTCGTCTGCTTTACATAGTTTTACTGATCATATCACGTGCGATTGTTTTCCTTACTTTTTTATTTGAAATTATTTTCCTAACCTTTAATCATGAGTAAAAGAATTGGTGAGCAAAAAATAGAAGTGTGAAAATGATTCAAAAAGTAATCTCATTGGAAGAAAAACTTGAAATAATAAAGAAAAATGAACAAGGTGAGTCCAGAGCAAAGATAGGACAAGAACACAAAAATGGGTGAATCAACTGCTGAATACAAAGAGAAAGGTAAGGCTGCTTCAAGTTCATCATGCATGCACTCGAAATCAAACTATTATAATGATTGAATTAGAGAGACTTCTTTTTATATGGATCGAAGACTGTAACCAAAAACGGATCCCGCTAAACACTGGCCTTATTAAATCAAAAGCGTTGTCTATTTGTAACCTGGAAAGAAAGGGCTATCAATGATGGAAAAGAAGAATTCCACGTTAGTACTGGGTGATTTGAGCCTTTCAAAAAGAGAAATAGCCTACATAATGTTCTAATCACAGGAGAAGCTACAAGTTCAGATAAGGAGATATCCATAGATTTTGGAGAAAATTGTGTAAGAAAGAGACTATTGTGATCAACAAATGTTTAATGTCGATGAAACCGGCCTTTTTTTGGAAGTGAATGCCTTCCAAGACTTTTCTAGCCAAATCATAAAAATTTCAGCATGGTTATAAAGTCACAAAGGCGAATGAAATTGCTAGCAATATGCGAGCCGCTTGGAAGCACATTCTTCCACATTGTGCAAATGATTTTAGAGGCTTTTCAAATGAATCTAAGTTAATTAAATCTCATTCTGAGAAGTTGAGTGATTCCGACCTGCTAAATTTAGCTACACAGTGGGAAGGTACTGAAGAATATGAAGAAAATTTAATCACTGACAAGCCCAAAGTGGTTTCACAGAAACAATTTGAAAATAGTTTTCGTACAATCGAAGTTTTTAAGAAGCAATGCTTAGAAACTGACTCTGGTGAAGAGAGAACCAGTAAAATTTGCAGAAGAGGTAATAGGACCATACCATCAGTTGTATGAAAAAAAAGAAACAGAATGTCTGCCAAACTACGTTAGCTTAATTCTTTGTTGAGAAGCAGAATAATAAATTTATATTATTCTAAATATGTTTTATTGTCTTTCAGCTTCATGGTTTTCCTTTAACTAGGCCCTGGGGCATACCCTAATTCTTTTATAAATAAAATTAAGGGTCAGAAAAGAAATCTGAGGAATGAATTATACATTTTTCCATAGATTATTATATTCAATTAGTGCATTTTCGATTAATGTGCCTGTTTTAAAGAACGCATTAGGCACACTAATCGAGGGATTGTTGTATTTCTAAAGGGAAGGTGCCATTTGTATTTCTTGTAAATTAGAAGATCTGGATATCTACTGCTAACCCCAAGCATTGTTGCAAACTTTATTTTTGCATGTGACTGATTCAAATAATGAAAGTTACAAACTTTTCTATTTCCCATATCATGTGGCCAAATTATTAGAATATTATCAACATATCATATTAATCACAATCTACGGTGAGGGTGATGTCATCCAAGGCCAGTGTGTCAATTTACTTACTGCATGTATACTTTGCTACTGGTACCGAAAAGGGGCAGTCCATTACCAGTCCTCAATTGTGCTGATACATTTTTTCTTCCACTTGAAGTTAGTAGTAAGACAATGCATTATGTAGTTAGTAGTAAGACAATATTCTGATGCCTAGTAGAAATTTTTATTGTAGAGACACATTCATAAAATACACTTATTAGCCATCCATTAGTAAAGAGAACTGTAAGATATCATTCAAGATTACTCTGGTGTTATTTAGTTTATCGACTAAGTTGGCAAACTTTTTATTAAAGAAGCTGTATTTCCCACATCCCTATAAGATATTGTAAAATTATTCGATTTCGTGATGCACTTTGGATATTTCTTGTGTAAAAAGAAATTCTACAACCAAGTGGAAGGAATGGCCATGGGAAGTCCACTTTCACCTACTTTAGCCAACTTTTATTTGGAACATCTAGAAGACATCCTGTTTTCATCTATATTCCCTCAACCATCCTTTAGGGTTAGATATATAGACATCTTTTCAGTGTGGCCTCACAACAGAGATTCCTTACCTTCCTTTTTAGCCAAAATCAATTCCTTACATCCTCATATTAAATTTACCATGGAGATTGAAAAAGACAATGAGTTATCCTTTTTAGACATCCTTCTCATCTGCTTACCATCAGGTATTGTGACAACAACAGTTTAAAGAAAACCCACTTTTACTGGACATTCTCGAACAATCTGCCCATCATCCTTATCAAAAAACAGGAATCACAAAATGTTTAATTCGATGAGCTAGAACTAATTGCTCAATTCCCCATGAATTACAGAAAGAACTTTCAACTATCGGACATCACATGAAATTAAATGGCTTCTCAGAAAAAACTACACATCTGCTCGATTTCTACACTCCAATCCAGAACAACAAAGAATCAATACATCAAGTCCCAATTCCATTTATTTCCAGGATTTCAGAACCAATTTCAAGAATTCTGAAGAAATATGATTTAACAGCCACTTATATCCCTATTAACAAAATATCCACCTATTTCCCCTCTTCTAAAGATAAATACTCAACTATGTCTCTGCCTGGTGTATATCAAGTTCCTTGTAACTGCAATCTGTTGTACTTTGGACAAACAGGACACTATAAAAAAATGAATACAAGAACCTCAATCATACATTCTTAACAACAAATCCGATAAGTCTGGATTGGCACAGCACGGGATAGACAAGCCACAACAGTCTCTGGTCCAAGACTTGCCTCCTACACAGATGTCTATTCAAAGAGAGTGCTGAGGCCTTACTTCAACGCCCTAACTTGAATTGAAATAACTGTATATCCTTGTGAAAAATATGGGAAAGTTTAATCTGGATAACACACTAAAAGTTTTTATTTTTTATTTTTAATTGAGACATTTAATTCTTACATTAGTCTAATGTTACCTTTAATTTGTTACGTCGCATATCTCTGATATTGATATATCGAGCCAATATATTTAACTTTATCCTTTCCTACTTCAGCTGCTATATCAAATTCTATCGCATGTTCCTCATTGTTAAGTCGGTTGCGCCATTGTTATGTGATCTTCATTAATATTAATCTTAACGTTATGTCTCGTTTCTCTTATACCTTTTCTTACATAATTAAACCTTTTAAGGGCCACCAGAAATTGCCTGTTCCCTGAATTCCATGAGTTATCCTGGTCACTCAGGCAAAATTTATTTTTTATCTGCGCCAGCCTGGGCCTTAAGGTTAGAGATAAACTCAGCCTTTAGGGTAATCATAGAATATCGAGTGCCACTAATAAGGTTAATTGAATTCTTAGAAGCCTTGGGTTCTCTGGCTTATTTTATTTGCAGTCATGCCCTACTATTTTCAATTGGGGTATCCCCGCGCACGCACACATGATCACAGGTTCGATGTTTTATGAAGGGTCAGGGTCAGTCATCATGATCAGAAACACGTGTAAGTAAGGAATCAAAATATTTATTAAACTCATTATATAATGCCATACAAGTTAAAGTGGTTATCAAATCTAATTTAAACTTCTACCATTCTTTCACTCTCTCTCTCTTAAAACCATTATGCATTGACTTCAAAATGTTAGCAAATTCAATAACTCAACATATAATACATTCTTAATTACAGCTCAGTTGGAAATTTAGACATTTTAGCACATAAATAATCTCTCTCGGATTAATTACGACAGAATCTCTATTTAACTGAAAGTTCTTAAAGTTCATTTCAAAAGCATAGTCATTTACATAAATCTTAGTTCTTCACTCTTTCTTCCATTACAAATTTTAAGATGCATTCTCTTAACACTGTTAGTCAATTCTCAAAAGGGGCTAGAACAAGTGAGAGTACTTATCTATTCTTTATCGGTTTTCTTCCATCCTTCCTTCTTTGTTACGACTCTGGTTGTCTCGATCTTATCGCCACGTGGGTTATACGTGCTCGCCTGAGCTTGGCATTATCTCTCTGCTAAGGTTTTACGTCGATGACCTTCTCATTGACGGCCTACGGTTGATCTTGCTGAAATCTGCTGCGGTGTCATGCCGGAACTTTTCATAAGTCAACCCTCAAAAATGAGAGCTGAACTGCAATGAACTCTTGGAGCACACGAAGAGAAATGCAGGAACAAGAAAAAAACGGGGTGATTTACTTCCGTGTCGCGGGTTTTATACGCTCCCCTACAGCGCCACCTTTCCTAGTTTGAATTTCTATTATCATCTCACCCATTGGTCTCAGGCTGGGTGACTTCACCGATCAACATACTGGACTTCTTGTTTCTGGGAACGTATGCGTCATGATGTCTTCTTAGATGTGACGCCCACGGGTGCTTATGCTGCTCTTATAGTATTAGGGCGATATTTGCCCTGTGTTGCTGAATAATACACATTCTTTCATTTATAATATTTTACTAATGATTTCTCTCATATCTGCCCCCTTTTGCTGACTTACATTCATGCTAGACATATAGATACATTAATTTAAATTCACATAATTCACAGTTTATCATACAAGATGTTGTTACAAAAAAAAAAAAACATAGTTACACTGTGCTAAAAGATAAGTATACATATATATTTTTTGTTGATTGTTAGATTCTAGAATGGTGACGTCATGTAAAATTTGAAGTCACCTATTTCAGATCTAACAAATTGAATTTATAAATTAAGATTGTTATATGAAATTGTGAATTAATACCTATAACTTATTCATCACTGAAATTTACCACAAGAATATATTAATGTTTGCCAAATATTTCAGAATGAAACTAACAGACTATCCTCAGTGGCTCGTTCTACTTTTGAATGATCAAGTGTTTGTATTCCACCTTGTAAAAACTATTCCGATCAAGCCACTGAGGATAGTCTGTTAGTTTCAGGCTGAAATATTTGGCAAACATTAATATATTTTTGTGTTAACGTGTTTATAGTTTTTAACCTAATGTTTAAAACCCACCTGAGATCAGTATTTATATGGGAGATGCCAGCCTGGTTGGCCGAGTGGTTAGAGTATCCGCTCTCCAGCTAACAGGCTGTGGGTTAGAATCCCACCGTGGGCAAGGATGTTTGTGATTGTCTGTGAAAAATACTAGTAGTGGTGATGGACGGTAGATTGCGTTGGTGTAGATGATAATGGTAGTTGCAGTTTATAGTTGGCGGAGAGAGAGTTGTAGAGAAGGTGCTCTCACTCGATGAATCTTTGGACTCCCTGGAGGTGGTAGTAATAATAAAAATATAGCAACCACATATGTTGGTGTTGTCTCAAACTAAGTTACAAAAATATTTCCAGAACATCCTTTAAAATTCACCTTGAATCTGGTATTCAAATTACAGTTACTGTGATCTACAAAATGGGAACATATCCATTTGTATCTGAAAATATTTATACAAAATAAACTTCAACTAGGTAATCTTATGTAGAAGAATAATAAATTTAGTTTAATCCTTTATCCAAGTGTGAGCAAACAAAGTTTGCGCCTGAAAGTATCTTCAGGACTGGGATAAGGTGGTACAACACCAGGCCACTCCTTGCAAAGGTGGAGCAAGCTACCAACACTCCTATCTCAGTATCTCCCATAATGCAAAACACATCTCCTTGCGGATATGTCTAATGTTAATGCATTAAGAGAAGGGCCACAACCCAGACTAGTTTCTCTTCAGTGGGAGCCAGGCCCAAGTGGAGATACCAGGCAGAAGCATTAGCAGGTCATCTCTACCTATAGGAGTTGCCAAAAGAGACCTCAATAAAGGTCGAAACTAGTCTGGGTTGTGGCCCTTCTCAATGCATTAACATTAGACATATCCGCAAGGAGATGTGGTTTGCATTATGGGAGATACTGAGATAGGAGTGTTGGTAGCTTGCTCCACCTTTGCAAGGAGTGTCCTAGTGTTGTACCACCTTACCCCAGTCCTGAAGATCCTTTCAGGCACAAACTTTGTTTGCTCACACTTGGATAAAGGATTAAACTAAATTTATTATACTCTAACCAAGTGAAAAATAAACTTTCAACATCTTTATGTAGAAGAAACTAGTTGATCTGTTGAAATCCTTTCAAAGAAACATGTTGGCCATCTAACAGACAGTCTTCACATGCATCTGCAGAGAGATGAAATAGATTGGAGAAACAACTGTATTCCCTTCAGAAGAGATTCAGTATTTGAAATTGTTCACAGATTCTAACAGATTAAAGCATTATGACCTAATTAATTTGAAAAAAATTTTTCCACTGAAGGTACTACAATCAAACTGTGAGACATGTAAATAATAATATCTAACAGTAAGCCATAGCATGCTGGTTTCAAATCCAGCAAAATATAAGCTAGCTAATAAACATCTTTTTTTTTATAAAATAGTTTGTTTGGTGTTGTTAATACTGTTAAAATAAATCATGTAATGAATCATGTAAATGATAGTTAGCATGGCAAGTACAATTTTCAAGTACAATTGTTAGAATAATAATAAAAATAATTATGAAGTGAGAAGAATGTTCCTATAATTTGGTTACTATTTCATATGTGTGATAATTTAGCTTTTAGTATATATTAGTCCTAATGATGCTAAAGAAATAAAACTAACAGTGAAATATATGATTATATATTGAAGTTATTACATCTTCTTTTTTTACTTACAAAAGCATTCTTGTACTAATAACATTTAAGATGAGATTTTAGACCCAAAAACATACTTATAAGGAATAAAAATATTTAGTACTTATCTGGTATATTTTACAAAAAATTAAATTATTGTTTCCATCTATATTGTACCTTGTGTATAGCAAACAAGAAGTATGCACTTAAAGTACCTTGAACTATCTATTTTTTATATCCCATTCATTAAAGATCAGAAACCTATAGTACATTGAGTACCATGGGTGCGAAAAATGTCAGCTAATCTGAATTCCCTCCTCTAGAGACAATGTTATATCGATGTTGTTATATAATTTATGCTTAATTAGTTGTTTACTTAAATCTATCCTTTCTTACCTAAACCTTATAGAATCAAAATCCTACCGGCTGCTCTATTGTTAAATATTTATCTTTTGTGATTTATTCTCTTTATTCACTTACTTTAATCTTATTCTTATATCTAGGATTGTCTGATTCTTATATCTTTGGATACTGGCGAATTTATATTTTGCTGCACCAGCCAGTATCCTATAGTAGAAAAGATCCTTACTCAGAGAGACAATACTAGATTCTTAGCTTTCTTACACAATATCTTATTTAAACTGCCGTATAGATTCAGATTATTGCAGTCGTGACCTAAATCTATATTTATATTCACTCTCTAAATCCTTCCTGCCAAAATAGGTTCTATTTTTATAAGTGGTAATTTGGAATCGTAATCAAGCATGACTCAGGTTCAGGTAAATATGACATGTTTATTGGAATATCTAAAACACAATACAAAATTCATACACTCAATTATGCTCAATACTAAATAAAACTCGAACTAAGAGATTAACACATTCTAAACTAATTAAATCTTATAAGGCATGCTAAGAACACAGTAACTGCACATTGGGATATAGATAGCAAATGATATGAAGTTAAGCTAAATTCCTTTCAGTAGTATTACTTGTAAGAGAAAACTAACAAACATTCTGTCACTGAGATGCTAACTTCTACTATTCTTATCACATTAAATTAATCCTATCACATACAAAATTTACAAAAGATCTCTTCCAAACAATTCTTCTTACTCTCAAAGGAGGTTAACTTTCTAAATAGAGACTGTCCACAGAGTTCTTTAGAATACAGTTCTTAATTTCACATTCGTAAACAATCTTCTCTCTTCTAATGAATTTTCACACAAAATTAGAGTAATTGCACCTTACCAAGCTTTTTCCACGTCGTTCTGCACCACGTGTATGTCTGGATACTTCTCATCTATTGGCTGTCCGTACGCCAATGTAGGGGTTACGCTATCTTCATTCCTTCTGCTGAAAACGGACTCAAATCTTTGCATTTCAGGAACAACTCGATAGGACTTTTCAGCGACGACTTGATTCTGCTAGGACTGGAATTTTTACCTTCAGCTTTGCATAGAATCCTACTTCATTTTAAGAACGCTCGCATTCTGACATCTTATCACACACTTCACCCCCTCCCCCCCCTTACACGAAACTGCCCGCTAACTTCCGAACCACCAAAACAGGAAAACATTACGACCAGAGAGAGTGTTCCGATACGGGCTCAACCCTTTCTATTCTTCTATAGAGCACCCTCTTTTCTCAGTCCCCCTTTTTGCACATGGCCCTTATCTTTTTCACCCCTTTGGGTTCATCCTTCACTTTTTCGACACTGTTATACTTGGATTCACAGAATACATGGCAACGTAATTTTCCGAGTAAGCTATAGCTACTAGCGTTACACTGTACACATGTAGCTTTATGCCTTCCAGGAATTATTACTTAGCAACTTTTTAGATGACTCACAGTAAATTTTACATAGCTTAAGTGAGGCTTAAATTTAAATCAGATTATCTCTCTTTTTAGACATACTTAAAAATGAAATCTTAAGATAATCACATCAGCTTAAATATAATGTACTTGAAATAAAGAATACAAATTTTACATAAAGTGAAGTTTCACTTTTAATTACAGCTGATGTGCAGGTATTTCTCTTTGTCAGCAAGTTTTATATGTTAGATTCCAAATGAATGATTTCTTTCCAAGATTCCTTCATTTAGGATCTAACACCAAGCATGGAACCTTTTTCAATCCAAATTTGCAAAGCAGAGTGAAACTATTTTCACTGTCTAGCATAAGACTGTCACCAAGACATAAAAGTGCATACTATAGTGGGATTTAAATCCATCGTTGGAGTGGAAACACTATTTATTTCACTTTTTTCTTTTATATTGCCTATTTTTATTTTTCTGTGATTTTGCAGTACTTTGGATCATATCATTATTTGTTTTACAATCACTAACCAGTAGATAAAGGCAATGGCATGTCATATTTCTTTTCCATCAAATTCTTTATATGTGTTGTAGTTCCATACATTTATGTATGAAATCTTTAGCCCACCCATGATGCAAATGTACTGTGGATGGGCTAAGGATTTTTTTTTCCCATTTATATCAATTTTATATATATATATATATATATATATATATATATATATATATATATATATTTAAATTCACTCCCATCTAAATGTAGCCTAAAAGGGTTTACATTGAGATGGCTTTGCATTAGGAACCCCCACCCCCAATTTACATATTTAGCACAATAACAAAGTTCCATGTGATATCAACATCCTGTGCAGCTACTATAAATGGGAAAAAAAAACCTATCCTCTGTACATAATTAGTTGATCTGTTGTGCCAGTGATGGGGAAACATGGCGACATAAGCCAATTTGACCATGAACAGATAGTTGGGACCCAGAGGGCATGTGCCAGTATTTCAGAAACAGCTCCACTTGTTGGTTGCTCCTGTACTATTATATCAGGGAGTGTACCAGGACTTGATTCACCATGAACAGGCATCCAGCAGAAGGGCTCACATTGGTTAGCCATGCATGGTTGATCCTAGAGGTGAGCATCGGGTGTCGCAACTGTATCTCAGCAACGATGTGCAATAGTCACACAGCTCACCCACTAGTACAACAGCAGGGCAGTTCGACCCATTTCCACCTGCACCTTGCTTCTCCTGGGGTTCCAGAGCCAGAGACCCTCAAGGGTACCATGATAATGGCCAAGCATTGAAACATCGCTATGAGCCAAGGAATGTTGGTAATGGATCCTCGACAGATGGAAGGTCATCTGGAGTGATGAGTCTCGTTTCCTACTGTACCATGCTGATAGCTGAGTTCACATTTGGTGCAAACAGCACAAAGCCCTATACCCTCTTTGCACAGTTGAGGTTCAACATGCCAGTGGAGGCAGTGTTATGATCTGGGGAGCTTTTTCCTGGCACACCCTAGGTCTGTTGGTTATCTTATCCCACAAGAATGGTGAATGCTACAGGGACCAATTAGCTGACCATCTCCATCCACATTCTGCAGGAAGTCTACTCTGACTACACTGCCATCTCTCAACAAGACAACACTCCTTGTCATCGGGCTCATACAACTACTGAGTGGTTGGATTAACAATTCAATGAATTTGCCACATTGCCTTGGCCCCAAACTCTTCTGACTGTAACTCAATTGAACATGTATGGGTTATGCTAGAATGGGGTGTGAGAACTGCTGATCTTCCCCCACAAAATGAGCACGAACTGATGGAGTCGATGCAGCAGACATTGGTCGAGTTATGCATGGAGGATGTCAACACCTTGTGGAATCTGTTCCTAGCCATCTGCTAGTCATGATTGCACAGAGAGGTGGACCAACATGTTATTAGGTGAGGATTCCTAATGTAGAGTATATTATTATTGATATATAGTATTACTACATGATTAAGTTTATATTATTACTAGCTTCCTATTAGCAATTTTCCTCCAAATTGGACTGTTATTTGTTAGGATTCCAATATTTTCAGATCTCACATTTTAGTTTTCTAAATCATTTTTACCCACATCAGTCTATTCAGATCATTGTCTTTTTTCCCCTGTTATTCTGGCATCAAATACCTTTTTTTACTAGCCTTTTCTCCCATTCTGTGATTATACCACCTTAGATTAGCTCTACTTCCACTTGCTTGAATGCTGACAATATAAAGCTCCTGACTAATAACTTCATTTTTTATATGATTTTAGCATTGCTACCATTTATTCACTGCTGTAATTTTTTTTCTCATGACTTTTGCCTTTAGTCTTTGAATAACTGTTCCATTTCTAACCTAACTCTCAGATCCCTAAGTTAAAATTGGTTTGAACACCATTTTATATGTTTTAGTTCAGTTTATTTTTCCTGCTAATTTTTGGAGTATTCCATATAAATTTATTCATTTGGCTCCCCACATTCAATTTTACTAAAATATTTTATTTGTTCTTGTAGTTTCCTTGAGAATGCAGTTAATGTTTTGCATCTTCTCTGCATATCAGTTTTTTTTTTTTATTATAGTACTTTTTCCTCCATTTCCAGTCACTTTTAATAACTTTCAGAACATTTTGCCATCTTCATGATCTTTATCTTCTATGTTCTTAGTTTTCTCACTGTTTATTTAGCTACTCTTACATTTTTCCCTGTATTCTCTCAGGCTACTTCTTGACTTATTTGTCAAGACCTTTCAATGTGATTTTTAGATTTGTCTCATTAATTTCCTGAGTCTACATGAATTTTGTATTTTTCTGTTCTAGCAAATTGTCCCCTGAGAATGTTTTATTTAGATTTTGTATTTGAGTCTCCAAGGTTTGATTCTTGTTTTCATACTTTTTTGTTTGTTTGTTTTCCCTTCAATAATATTTATATAGTTGAATATGTTTCAAAATGATATTCATATTTAAAGCTGCTGATATATCTCTTCAGTATGACATTCATTTGTCCTGCTTAAAACTGATTAGTGATGACCTATTTCACATCCTATGTACCATGTCCTTAATGAAAGCTCCTTTTCATTGAAAAACGAAAAAATAAATTGTATGTAAATAATTTTATCTTTTGAATAAATTTAATATCTTATGATTTTAGCAGTAATTGGCCCATTGTTTTAACATAATGTTTAAATAAATACATTTCTTACTTATTTTTTATTAATATTTATAATAACTATATTAAGTGATTTTATAAGATCACATTTCATAATTTTTTTAACATAGATTCTGCAAAGATGAGGGCACCATGTGTAATTTTTATAGATGAAATCGATTCTGTTGGAGCAAAAAGAACAAATTCTGTGCTTCATCCATATGCAAATCAAACTATCAATCAGTTGTTAACAGAGATGGATGGGTAAATATTAAAAACATAATATTGGAAACTGAAGTAGTAATGAAATTAAAATTTGCTATTCTTGATATATAAACACAATTTTACAATTCAAATGTTAGGATATTCTAGCCAAGTTCTGAAAAGATCAGAAATTTATACCTTTTGTTATTAGATGTTATTCTTTTCATTTGATGGCAGATATCTTAGAATATTTTAATTGTGTTCAGTATATTTTCCCTTTTCTGTTTTGGTATGAAGTAGTTTTGTGTTTGCCTGCTAAATTTTATTTTTCATCGTCAAATTCCTGAAATGTACCTTGGGGGATGGAGTGCAGGATATTCTGATAGTACTATATGGAAAAGTTACATCATTACTAACTTCCTATTGAAACTTTTCTTCCAAATTATCTGTTTATCTGTCAAGACTTCAATTTTATCATCTCTTATATTTCTCTCTTCTAAGGCACTTATTACTGTATCAATCCACCTAAGTCTTGGTTTTCCTCTGGGTCCTTTTCCTGCCATCCTTGCACAGAACATTTTTTTTGCTAACCTTTTTTCTCCTATCCCATTCAAGTGTTCCATCTGAGATTTTTTTTTTTTTTTTTTGAGATTAGCTCTGTTAACACATTCCTGAATGCTATCTATGTGTCAAGTTCTATCCTAATTTCCTCATTTTTAATATGATGTCATTGATGCCATCTGTTCACTCCTCTGATCTTTCTCAAAACTTGTGTGGTCTCCAGTAGTTTTTTATTTCTAACCCAGCTCTCAAATCCATAAGTTAAAATTGGTTTGAATGTTGTCTTGTTATAGCTAATTTAGTGTTTTGACTAATTTCTTTCTTATTCCAGGTAAGTTTATTCAGCTAGCTTCCTACCTTACAAGCTTTACTAATTCTGTTGTCTATTTCCATATTTAACTTGCTACACTAAAAATTTTGCCTAAATAGTTGGAAATGTTTTACTTGTTCTATAGGTTTTCATTGAGAATACAGTTGATGTTTTCATTGTTCCTGTCAATTTTCATAGTTTTGGTCTTTTTATTGTTGATTTTCATACCAAATTTATTGCAGCAGTTATTCAATTTAGTCAAGGAATCTTGCAGACTTGTACTAGATTTATTAAGAAGTATAACATCATCTCCATAAAGTAATGAGCTGAGATTAGCATCTCCAATTTTGATATCAGTTTTAATACCACTTTCCATCATCATTATTATTACTATTATTAAGAGAGACCTCCAGGGAGTTGGGGACTCATCAAGGAAGGCCACATATTACACACCAGCTTTTATACTTTTATACACAAATTCTTGAATTCATTCACACTATTTGCACACACAACATCCATTGGTAATCCATTTCAATCGCACACCACTCTATGAGAGAAAAATGTAGATCTCACCCCTTCTTAGCAGCATGCATTCATTCTCAGCTGCCAAGGATGCCCTCTTATCCTTTTCCTGCCCTCCATAAAATGAAAAATTCCATCAACTTGAAATCCTGTATGATCTTTTCAGAAATTTGTAAGTCTATATCACCCCTCTTTCTTCTGTTTGCTAGTGTCTGCAGTCTCTACAAATTCTCAATCTGTATTCTCAATCAATCTGTATCAGAATCACAATGGAAAATCAGTCTATATCTGTTCATCTATATGATCCATATAGATGATGAATGACAGTGGAGATAATGTACACTCTCTTATATCACACCTGGTTTAAGATCATATCATCTCCCTCTTCTTCCTTCAGTTCTAACTGCTGTCTTGTAACTGAAATATAGACCAAGTAATGCTTGATGTAAATATCCATTTATACATTTACAATGTTTTGAACAGCTTTTCTCTTGGCATCATGTCATATGCCTTTTCCGGATCTAAAGTTTTATTTATTTATTTTTTTGTTATATGGCACGACATGACAAAATTTCATGCTTGCTGGGGCGTCACCCGGTTAAACAAGGCCCCCGTTGTTTTCGCCAGGGAACCAGGGCAGACAGCGAAAAGACAGCTACTGGAACAAATCTGAAAACGCGCCCCAACTCAACATCACCAGAGTTAAAGAACTGTACTATCAACATAAGAAGCCTGAATAGCAAAGAAATGGAGCTAGTGGAGGAATTAGATAAGTACCAGATCAATATAATAGGGGTGACTGAAATCTTTCTGAACAATAAATACAAAATGTTATATTCAGGCAATGACAATCAAGGAAAAGGAGTAACCATAGTATTCAATACAAAGCTCATCTTCTTGAATGGCAGGCAGTGTCAAGTAGAGTGATTTGGACAAATATCAGAATGAGGAACTGGACAATGAGATTTATTTGTGCCTATGGTCCTACAGAAGGTTCTACTAAGGTACAAGTGGAGGAATTTTTTGAGGCTCTAGAGAAAGCTACTGACACAATGAAAAAGGAAAAGTTGGTTCTTATTGATGATCTAAATAGCAGAGTAGGAAGTGATTGTCAGACACACAAAAATATTTTGGGAAAATTTGGAGAAAAGAGCAAAGCTAATAATAATGGCAAATACCTGTTGGATTTCTGCTCAGGTCATGGACTGGTTATTACTAACACTATGTTCCAACATAAAAATGTGCACAAATTCACATGGAGAGAAGAGGCAAGGAATAAGAAAAATCTCATTGACTATGTTATTGTTGATAGTGATGTTTTCTCTCTGGTGCAGGACACCAGAGTATACTGTACAGAGGATTTGAAATTGGAAGTGATCACTATTTAGTCTTGAGCAGGATAAAATTGAATTTCATATGAAAAGAATGACATGTAAGGAAGTTAAAGTGAATAAAAGTTGAGCAGCTCTCAGAGCAAGGCTTGCCTGAATCTCCTTGGAGATTCAGTGGCAAGCCTTGAAGAAAACCCTGATTGATTCAGCTAGAGAGATGTGGTGAAGTTGTCTGCAAGGATAGAAAAATTAGAACTCCATGGTGGACACAGGAAATTAAAAAGGCAGTGAAGGAAAAGAAGAAAGCATATCAAAAGTTCCTTGCAAATAAGTCAGCTTGTGCTCTTAGAGAATACAGAGACAAATGTAAGAAAGCTAAACAGTGTGTAAAACTAGCAAAACAAAAGTCATGGGAAGACTTTGGCAAGAATATAGAAAATAAATATCAAGAAGGTGGCAAAATATTCTAGAGGTTGTTGAAGAAGCTTAGAAATGGTGGAAAGAGTGCTGTAAAAGGAGTTAGAGATAAAGGTGATGACATGAAAACGGGAGAAAAAGATATCCTTGAAGTATGGAGTATTTACTTTGAAAATTTGCTAAATGAAACAAGCAGTGATGACAGCACAGTGATAAATAAATAAAAAAAACACTGCCCAGGCATGCAGTCAGGAATACATATCCAAACTTGAAGTAGAAAAAACCATCAAAGGCTTGAAATGTGGAAAGGCAGCAGGAGTAGATGATATTCGACCAGAAATGCTGAGGTATGGTGGTATAAAAGTCTTACAGTGGCTGCACTGCATAGTGCAGAAAGCCTGGACAGAGGGACGAATATTCCCGATGATTGGAGTAGTGCTCTCATAGTACCCATATATAAAAAGGGAAATAAAATTGAATGTGAGAATTACAGAGGTATTTCCCTACTGAGTGTTCCTGGCAAGATTTATGCAAGTATACTTGAGAAATGGTTGAGAAGAATTGTGGAAGAAAAGCTTGGTGAAGAACAAGCTGGATTCATGCCAAATAGAGGCTGTCAGGACCAGATCTTCACTTTACGACAAATGGTCGAGAAAGCATGGGAATATAACAAAGATCTGTATTTAAGTTTTGTCGATCTGGAAAATGAATATAACAAGGTGCCAAGAGAGAAGCTATTCAATATGCTACAGTTATATGGTGTCAACGGGACATTATATCAAGCAATACTTAGTCTTTATTTGAGTTGTAAGTCTGCAGTTAGAATTGAAGGAAGTACAGGAAGATGGTTTAATGTTAAATCTGGTGTGAGACAAGGATGTATATTATCCCCTCTGTTATTCATTATCTATGTGGATCACATTATGAAGGAAAGTGGTATTAAACATGATATCAAAATTGGAGATGTTAATGTCAGCTCTTTGCTTTATGCAGACGATGTTATACTTCTAAATAAATCCGCTACAAGTCTGCAAGATTCTCTGACTAAATTGAATAACTGTTGTAATAGATATGGTATGAAGGTCAGCAATAAAAAGACATAGACAATGAAAATAGGCAGAATCATTGAAAATGTCAACTGTGTTGTGAATGGAGAACCTGTGGAACAAGTAAAACATTTCAACTTATTTAGGCACGACTTTTAGTGTAGATGGTAAATTAAATATAGAAATAGACAACAGAATCAGCAAAGCTGGTATGGTGGGAAGTCAATTGAATAAATTCATATGGAATAAGAGAGGAATTAGTCGGAACACTAAATTAGCTGTATACAAGACAGAGTTCAAACCAGTTTTAACTTATGGATCTGAGAGCTGGGTCAGAAGTAAAACACTTGACCAAAGACTAGAGACTGCAGATATGAGAGTCCTGAGAAAGATTAGGGGTGTGAACAGATGGCATCAACGGCAATATCATATTAAAAATGAGAATATTAGGAAAGAACTTGACATTGTCTGCATCCAGGAATGCATTAGCAGAGCTAATCTCAGGTGGTATGGTCACTTAAACATAATGGGCGAGGAAAGATTAGCAAAACAGTGTTCTCTGCCAAGTTGGCAGGAAAAGGTGGATCGATAAGGTACAAAGCGCCTTAGACGATAGAAATATAAGATCTGGTAATGTTGGAGCCTTGACAAGTAACAGACTGATTTGGAAGAAAATTGTAGATAAGAAGTTAGTAATGATGTAAATTTTTCATGTATACCCTCAAGGGGGTGTACAGGATATGTAGTACATATCCTGTACACCCCTTGAGGGTACATGGCAGGAATTTGCTGATGATAATTTTTTTTTTTTTTTTTGGTTTGTGTGCACCTTACCTAAGTTGTAATTATCCCAAAAATGTGCCAGGGCTGTACAAGAGTATCAAGCATACCATTTCACCAAATGTGAGAGCAATATATGAATATTGCTCTCACATTTACGGTGTATCCCTAAGAGTTCCCTATAAATGCAGGATACTGTACAGAAAAGAGCAGTTAGATTAATGATCCCTTTTCTCTCACTGATCCATTTTGCTCACAATCATATAAATGTGCAGTTTCTGGTGTTTATATCTTCTACAGAATACTTCTATGGCCACTGTACATTAGAATTAGTCAATAATTTCTCCCCCTCTGTCAAATTCATTTAAATACATGCTACAACATACATGCTAATTGGTGCTACACAATTCAACTCCAAACCCATGAAACAAATTGCTCTTGCTCTTCATTCACCCTTTTTACTTCTGCCCTTTAGAACAGTCTTTCACCTTGTGTTTCCCCTCAGGGAGTCAAATTCCACAACTCTTCAAGCAAATGTGAACAAGTTGCTTCTTTTCCATCAACTGTACTAGCACATTATAGGTCGACCAACCTCTCGTGGATGAGTTTCTCCGTTAAAAATTAATATATTTTACCTCTGATTTGTGTGCTTTTATTATATTTTTATGTATCTCAATATTATTTGTCATATTACACTAGAAAGTAGTGACATAAAATGGCACCAAAAATATATGAGAACAGTAGAGCTGCAACAAAAAAGGATTGCTAATCTGAATATTGCAAGAATACAAAGGTTTTCCCAGTGAACAGAAACATGCCAGTATTGAAACAAATGTGAGGATATTGAAAATGAATTGGCAGATGACATGGGATTTAGTCATCAAGAAGCATTTGAAAAAATGCAGGAAGGCAAGAAAAAAAGCAAAATGAGAAACAACAAAGCAATTAAGTATATAATATTATTATGTAATGATAGTCAGGTAAGTAAAGTAGACTAAAAAACCATGGTATGTTATTCACTTATAAAACATGCTATTGATGACAGTGTTATTACTTCAAAATTTATAGGAGCAAAAATAAAAAAAAATATAATGAATAGTTTAAAAATAGAAAAGAGATATAGTATTGGTAGTTTTCATACAACTGGTTTAAATGGTGATAAATAATGTATGAAAGAGTTCCACATACTCTTTCATACAGTATTTATCACCATTATTGGAAGAAATAAAATGAGTGAAAATCATTAGTCCTTACCAAGATATGATAGTACTTTAATAACCTTAGTTTAATCCTTTATCCAAGTGTGAGCAAACAAAGTTTGCTCCTTAAAGAATCTTCAAGACTGGGTTAAGGTGGCACAACACCTGTCCTGAGGGTGTTGTACCTCCATATTACCCCAGTCCTGAAGATACTTTCAGGTGCAAAGTTTGTTTGCTCACACTTGGATAAAGGATTAAACTAAGGTTATTATAGTCTAACCAAGTGAAAAATAAACTTTCAATATGATAGTACTGAAATAAGCAGAAGGGCTATGATGACAAATCATCATCAAATTCCTGCCATGTACCCTCAAGGGGTGTACAGGATATGACAGTACTACATGAAAAAATTACATCATTACTAACTTCCTATCTACAATTTTTCTCCAAATCAGTCTGTTACTTGTCAAGACTCCAACATTATCAGATCTTATATTTCTATCGTCTAAGGCACTTTGTACCGTATCAATCCACCTATATCTTGGTCTTCCTCTGGGTCGTTTTCCTGCCAACCTGGCAGAGAACACTTGTTTTGCTAATCTTTCCTCTCCCATTCTATTTAAGTGATCATACCACCTGAGATTAGCTCTGCTAACGCATTCCTGGATGCTGACAATGTCAAGTTCTTTCCTAATATCCTCATTTTTAATATGATATTGCCATTGATGCCATCTGTTCACACCTCTAATCTTTCTCAGGACTCTCATATCTGTGGTCTCTAGTCTTTGGTCAAGTGTTTTACTTCTGACCCAGCTCTCAGATCCATAAGTTAAAACTGGTTTGAACACTGTCTTGTATACAGCTAATTTAGTGTTCCGACTAATTTTTTTTCTTATTCCATATGAATTTATTCAGTTGACTTCCCACCATACCAGCTTTGCTGATTCTGTTGTCTATTTCTAAATTTAATTTACCATCTTCAGTAAAAGTCGTGCCTAAGTAGCTGAAATGTTTTACTTGTTCCACAGGTTCTCCATTCACAACACAGTTGACATTTTCAATGATTCTGCCTATTTTCATTCTTTGTCTTTTTATTGCTGACCTTCATACCATATCTATTACAACAGCTATTCAATTTAGTCAGAGAATCTTGCAGACTTGTAGCGGATTTATTTAGAAGTATAACATCATCCGCATAAAGCAAAGAGCTGACATTAACATCTCCAATTTTGATATCATGTTTAATACCACTTTCCTTCATAATGTGATCCATATAGATAATGAATAACAGAGGGGATAATGTACATCCTTGTCTCACACCAGATTTAATATTAAACCATCTTCCTGTACTTCAATTCTAACTGCTGACTTACAACTCAAATAAAGACTAAGTATTGCTTGATATAATGCCCCATTGACACCATATAACTGTAGCGTATTGAATAGCTTCTTTCTTGAGTGAGAAAGAAAGTACCTTGTCATATGCCTTTTCCAAATCGACAAAACTTAAATACAGATCTTTGTTGTATTCCCATGCTTTCTCGACTATTTGTCGTAAAGTGAAGATCTGATCCTGACAGCCTCTATTTCGCCTGAATCCAGCTTGTTCTTCACCAAGCTTTTCTTCCACAATTCTTCTCAACCGTTTCTCAAGTATACTTGCATAGATCTTGCCAGGAACACTCAGTAGAGAAATACCTCTGTAATTCTCACATTCAGTTTTATTTCCCTTTTTATATATGGGTACTATGAGAGCTCTACTCCAAACATCGGAAATTCGTCCCTCTGTCCAGGCTTTGTGAACTATGCAGTGCAGCCACTGTAAGACTTTTATACCACCATACTTCAACATTTCTGGTCGAATATCATCTACTCCTGCTGCCTTTCCACATTTCAAGCCTTTGATGGCTTTTTCTACTTCAAGTATGGATATGTATTGCTGACTTCATGCCTGGTCATTGTTTTTTTTATCACTGTGCTGTCATCACTGCTTGTTTCATTTAGCAGTTTTTCGTAGTAATTACTCCATACTTCAAGGATATCTTTTTCTCCTGTTTTCATGTCACCTTTATCATCTCTAACTCCTTTTACAGCACTCTTTCCTCCATTCCTAAGCTTCTTCAACAACCTCCAGAATATTTTGCAACCTTCTTGATATTTATTTTCTATATTCTTGCCAAAGTCCTCCCACGACTTTTGTTTAGCTAGTTTTACACACTGTTTAGCTTTCTTACATTTGACTCTGTATTCTGTAAGAGTAAAAGCTGACTTATTTGGCAGGAACTTTTGGGATGCTTTCTTCTTTTCCTTCACTGCCTCTTTAACTTCCTGTGTCCACCAGCGAGTTCTGATTTTTTTATTCTTGCACACAACATCACCACATGCCTCTCTGGCAGAATCAATCAATGTTTTCTTCAGAGTTTGCCACTGAATCTCCAAGGTTTGATTCCTGTTCTCAAAGTCTTTCATTTTCTTTTCAATAATCTTTCTGTATTTTAGCCTGCAGTTCACATCTGAGAGCTGCTCAACTTTTATTCGCTTTAAAACTTTCTTGCATGTTATTCTTTTCAATATGAAATTCAATTTTATCCTGCTCAAGACTAAATAGTGATCACTTCCAATTTCAAATCCTCTGTACACTCTGGTGTCCTGCACCTGGGAGAAAACATCACTATCAACAATAACATAGTCAATGAGACTTTTCTTATTCCTTGCCTCTTCTCTCCATGTGAATTTGTGCACATTTTTATGTTGGAACATAGTGTTAGTAATAACCAATCCATGACCTGAGCAGAAATCCAACAGGTATTTGCCATTATTATTAGCTTTGCTCTTTTCTCCAAATTTTCCCAAAATATTTTTGTATGTCTCACAATCATTTTCTACTCTGCTATTTAGATCCCCAACAAGGACCAACTTTTCCGTTTTCATTGTGTCAGTTGCTTTTTCTGAAGCCTCAAAAAATTCTTCCACTTCTACCTTAGTAGAGCCTTCTGTGGGACCGTAGGCACAAATAAGTCTCATTGTCCAGTTCCCCATTCTCATATTTGCTCACATTACTCTACTTGAGACTGACTGCCTTTCAAGAAGATTAGCCTCGTATTTTGTGTTGAATACTATGGCTACTCCTTCTTTTCCTTGATTGTCATTGCCTGAATATAACATTTTGTATTTATTGCTCAGAAAGATCTCGCCAGTTTTGGTCTTTTTTGTTTCAGTCACCCCTATTATGTCGATCTGGCACTTATCTAATTCCTCAGCTAGCTCCATTTCTTTGCCATTTAGGCTTCTTACGTTGATAGTACCGATCTTTAACTCTGGTGATGTTGAGTTGGGGTTTGTTTTCAGATTTGTTCCAGTAGGTGACTTTTCGCTGTTTGCCCTGGTTCCCTGGCAAAAACAACGGGGGCCTTGTTTAACCGGGCGACGCCCCAGCCGGCATGAAATTTTGTCATGTTGTACCATCATTTTTTATTTTGGTTTAACCAATAAGAATACAATTTGGTCAGCTAAATCCCAAATTGCCAGCCCATCCTCGTTCGTTCATTATCAAAGTAGATACCCAACAGGGTGCACCACGAGAAGGTGAGAATTGGACATTAGGTCAGATGCCCTGGTCGGTTCTCCGCATTCCTTTAAAGGCTATGTGGAGGTCTTTTCTCAGTTATACAGCTTTGACCCTTAAGCACCCCCAAATTTTTATTTTTAACTCCTTTTTTTTTTAGCTCTTTTTTTAAAAAAAGATTTAGCTGTTTTTAGTAATTTTCATTTGGCAACAGTAATGGGAAGCATTTAAGAATTCTTAAATGATGCAGTATTGCAACATGTCCCTAGAGTTCAAAGAATAGATAGGGTAGGATTAAAATGGATGTGCAAATCTATTAAACAAAAATACTTAAAAAATAAAATAAATAAAATATGTGGAAAGAATAAAAATTTGGGGGTGCTTAAGGGTCAAAGCTGTATAACTGAGAAAAGACCTCCACATGTCAGTTATGAAAATTATAAGGAGCAGTCCAGAAGAGTTACAACTGTTGTATAGAAATCTATGTCTAAGTATGAAAAGAAATGCTCTGCAAGCTAAAAATGACTCAAAAGAGTAATATTGTTATACTGCAAGTAAAAGAAAGAATGAACATGTAAGAATTACTACTGAATTCTGATGGTATGAGAGTAACAGATGCAGAAAAGATTGTTCAAGTAATGACTGTCTATTTTGCTAAAAGCCATCAACCTGGCATATGCAACATTGAGCACACTGGATGAAGAAGGTCAGGTGTATGAGGAGATACTAAGTTTTGGCATAAACTGAATGAGAATTTGTGAGTACGGACTGATGTGACAACAGCAGAGATGCTAGAAGGGTGTTCAGCTGAAATGGCTGTTCCTTTGACCAGGCTATGTAATTTGAGTGTCTCAGAACAGAAAAGATTCCACAGGAGCGGAATAACTGTGTTTAGGTTAGGTCATGGTAATCCCATTGCCCACGGATAGTACAAACACTAATGTATCCAACTATCAACTTATTGTATCTCTGGAGTGGTGGTGAATATTTTCCAAAAGTTGGTAAGGGCTTGCATACAGGAAATGTTGACAGAGCATATTTGTAATGAACAAAATATGTTTACTAAGGGAAGGTTTGATTAAGTTCATGTTGTATAATGTTACTGTGTTGTTCATGTTGTATAATGTTACATGGATATACCATGATAGTTTTATAATTTCCTTAGGCTTTTGGCAGGAAGACTGTTGAATAAATTGGAGAATATGGGTTTGGATTATTAACTTTAGAATGGATATTGACTGACAGATATTAAAAAGTAGTATTGTGGAGGATATGTGAGTGTTCAAGATTTAAGGTGACCTTTAAATCTTTGCAGACTTAGTCCATTGTTATTCGATCTTCACATTAATGACATTAGGATTTGACAGGAGACATACAGCTGTTTGATGATGATTACCCTACCTATCTTTGTATCAAAAATGCAGCTGATGTGCACTTGCAGAATGATTGAATAGGCTGGAATTGTTGGCATTTGAAAATGACTGTTAATTCAATGTTAGTAAATGTAAAGTTAATCACTTCAGGGTAATGAGATATCCATTGTCCAAGTATATTGATGGGATTATGCTAGAATGCTAGAAAAAGCTGATCAGGCTAGGGATCATGGAGTTTTAATAGATAGGAAGTTGAATTTCAAGGGTCATATAGTAAAAATTGCAAATACAACAGAGAGAGGATAACTAGAATCTTGAAATTAACTCTGACATGTGAAGATAAGAAAATAATTTTACCTCTTTATACAGCCTTGATCTTGCTTCACTTAGACTATTGTTTGCAAGTCTAGTCTCTGGGTTACCTGTGCTGTTTTTCTGATATACTATAGATAGTGCTAACGACTATATGAGTGTGGAATACAGATTATGAAGACAGTTTGAGAATTTGTGGGCTGCAAACAGTAGAAAGAGTAGTATGATTCAGAATTACAAACTGTTGAAAGGATCATACAGGATATCAGTAGACAGAATTTTTCATTTTATGGAGGGTTGTGAGAGGACGAGAAGGCATCCATGGAAGTTGAGAATGAATTTAGTCAAGAAAAGGGGTGAGAGATAAATTTTTCTCTCATAGGGTGGAGCGTGATTGGAATGGAGTGCCATTGGAGGTGGTGAGTGCAGGTATACACAAGGACTATTAACAGAATTTTGTGATATGTTTACTCATCGAAACATCTTCTCTTCATGTGCAGTGTGAATAAATTCAAGAAAATATTTGACAACTAGAGCAGGTGATATGTATACTCCCTCAATGACTCTTTAGAGGTCTCTTGTGTTAATAATTAAAAAAACATTAAATAATTTTATTGAGTTATCTAATGAGCAACAAGGGTTTATGAAAAACATCAATAATAGATGCAATATTTGTTAAAACAAATGATAGAAAAATCATTATATTACATGCCTCTTTGCACGTGTTTTATTTATTGATTGAATACAGTTAAGACTTAACCTCATTAAAATAAGAAAAATACCAAAACAAATTTCAGAAGTAATTATATATATAATCAGGGGCATATATTCTAGGTGTGTGGTGCACATCCACGGAATAGCAGTTTCACTGATATTATATTTTTGCATTTATTTAAAGACTCCCCTAATTGTTTGCTGGCTTTGTGTAATTCCTAAAATTTAACATAATATACTAATGTTCATGAAGAGGAGACGTTTCGATGTGTAAACATAACACATTTGTGTTAATAGCCCTTGTACGAGTTCACAAATATGGACACCTTTGAGCCCTTTAAACAGATGTGCAGATCACAGCATGTCAAATTCTTAGCATTTGAGTGGTTTTATAATGGCCGAGAAGGCAATGCAGAATGTGCACTGAGACAATAGCACCAGAAGTTGTTAGTGACTGTGACTGGTTATTGTGTGAAGCAATCCAATTGAACATTGTCATGAGTTGCTGTTTTTGTTTTCCAAGTTTCATTTGTTTTGTGTGCATGAAATGTGAATTGACATGTTTATTACATCAGTATAGACAAGTCTTTAATGTATAATTTTCTATAAATAATTTAACATTTTTTGTCCATATTTACAATGGGAAGCAGTATTGACAATCTACTGAATCCCATTTTCTGCCGGAGCTTTCGGAGATTATATGATTGATTATAGTCAAAGGAGGTTGGAACTTGTGAATAAATAAGAAAAAATGAGTTATTTCAGGTTTTCTTTGGTTCAATCTGGAAAAATAATATTTTCCCAAGTGGTGACGTTTTCTGATTTCTGTGCATATGACTGTATTTAAAAATCGTATAAAAATTCAAGTTATTCAATTCTAGTATTTGCCAATGATAATCTAATTTCCACAAAGCATAAACCCTTTGTGCTTCTCACATAAATTGCATAACTATTGTTTATTTGACCTTTATGCTTTCCATATTTAAAATTACTTTAATTGATAAATTAAAGTATTCAGAGTTATCCTTCAATTAATTACATTGGACCAATTAAGATGAGTGCTGATGCCATGCACTCTTAAAACGTTTGTGCATCAATATGAATGCAATCATATGGTCAAATTGATGTGAATTTTGTAGTGCAGGTTGCATAAGCCACACAATAGCACACCCAACCTAAATGAGCACGCAACTCCACTAATATGCAATCATGCAGCTATCAGTTCTATGCGCTATGCACTCTTAAAACTTTCGTATGTCAATATGAATGCAATCTCATCTTCCTTTTACCCTCTTTTACCTTGCGGTGTCGAGGGTTGATTAATCATCAGACCTCAAACTGTTCACAGGATATGGTGGTCAGCCCTACGCCCTGGTGTATCCTATGTCCTGTAGTGTTGAGTTCTCAAGGCTGATTTGCCTGCTTATCATATGGTCAAATTGATGTGAATTTTGTAGCATAGGTTGCATAAGCCACATGACAGCACGCCCAACCTAAATGGGCATGCAACTCCACTGATATGTATGCATGCAGCTAACAGTTCTATAATAAATACAGAATAGGGACTGATTGAAGAAATTAAAATAATCAAGGCGATTAGACAATGATTTATTAAGTCCCACCTTATTTATTTAAATGTCATTTAAAGGAAAAATTAAGATTAATTGCATATATGATATTATTAGCTGTAACTAAAGGTCTATAAAGATTACTAAATAAATTAATAATGCAGCAGAAAAAAAATAACACCATGATAGCTTTTAAAGTACCTGAAAGGTAGAAATCAAAGAGAAAATAAGTGCATGTTATAGTAGGATAAAATATTTAGGAATAGAACTGAACAACCATGACATTCCACAAAATGAATCAAAGTACAAACAATAAAATCTAGTAGAATATCTGGGGGTCTCAAACAGGATCTAGAATAATGGGAACATAAGTAAGCAAATGGAAATAAGATTATATCAGACCAGCTTCTAACTTAGCCATTCTTCATGAAGTTACTGTGGTTTTTCTTCCAGAATTTATCATTCTGGGAGAAAAACCATAGCTGCACTGTCTAAACTAATTTAAACATGAAGTTTTTTTTTTTCCTTTTGATTGTTCTAAAAATACTCATTGACGGAATTGTAATAACTTTTAACTGTTTTTTAAATGATAAATGGAAATATATATTTTTAGTATTCTGTTTCTAGGTTCCGACAAAATGAAGGTGTTATTGTGCTTGGTGCCACAAACAGGAGAGATGATCTTGATAAGTATGTGCTATATCAAACTGTGCTCATATTATTAACTGTAATCTGTATTCTTGAAAATTAAGTATAGCCTCTGAAAGAATAAGACCAGTTTCCATAAATTAAGGAACAAAGAGAAAACTAATAACTCAAAAACTGTATGATGAATTTCTGTACAATTCAGTGAAAACCAGTATATGAGATATGAAAGAAACATCCACAAAAATTGTAAATAAATAATTGAATTCAGTAACAAATGGGTACATGAAGACAGTAGTACAAAACAAGAGGTCAAAATGAAATTGTCAAAGTGCTTCAGTAAGGAATGTGGTCACCCCTCACAGCAATACAGTGCTCATAATGATATTGTATACTGTTTACAATGGTGTCCAGGAGCTCAGTTAGCAATAACAGCTATTGCCCCCTGCAAAACTCTGCTAAGCCTCATGACAGCAGCATGTCTACTTAGAGCATCCCAGACATGATCAATAGGATTAAGGTCAGGAGACCTGACTGGCCAGTTTTTATGTATGCTAGTCTCTTCTTGAAGATATCGGCACATGAGCTTCTCTTGATGAGGATGAGCATTACTGACTTATAAGATAAATATCTCCCCTGTCGCACCTGCATGTGGATGAACATTAGGGGTCCAGGAGCTCATCTCCTTAAGTTGCAGCATTCATGGTTCAGCTATGAAGTAAGTCAGTATGTCTACTTAATGAGATACCTCCACAAAATTAGTGTCCCTTTCACAAATACTAGAGTGATGATAATATGTCACTGGTTCTCTCTATGTTAAAGCACATCTGTTACTTTGTAAAGCATACCAGGACTTATCTCTAAACAAGGCCAACAAGCATTGGTCTTTTGACATGTTGTCCAGTTGACATGGAGCCTGGCCCAATTCAAACATTCTCTCCTCTGGTAGTCTGCATGCCCTTATTCCCATGCCGATTGCTAGCATATAGATCACCTTTCTGAAGCCTTCTGCGCACGGCGGAAGCAGATACCAATATTCCTGTAGCCAATGCAAGGTCACATTGTAGCTGATTCAGAATAGCACTCCTATTTCAACAAATAGATAATGGGAGATATCAGTCACCTACTACAGTTGTAATCCATAGTCTTTCTTCACTGTATCTCTGGGGTGCTGTATGTTGGAATTAGTTCCACAGTCTGTGGAACCATGGAACAACTTGCAACCATTTTTTTCTTACAAAACCATGTAGTCCCTCAGAGTATCATATTCTTATCCACATATTCTTGAATTCTCTTTTTCAACAATTTTTCCAGTATTTTTACCACCACTCCTGAGATACTGATTGATCTATACAAGTAACTCCCATTATACCTGGGGGATTGTTCAGCAGAATTGCTGAGCATACTGAAAACACATAAAACAGGAGACTTACAACATGGGATAATCAAGCAATATTCTGATATTAATTTAATCAAAAATGCACCTATTTTTTGTCTTGTTCTCTCTCCATATATGAAATGAAAAAGCACTCCAAAATGCCAGCTTTTATGCTGTGGCTCATTTGTATATATCACTGACAGCATCACTAATTTTTATACCATAAACAGACTCAGCATCATTTTTTACATAATATACCTGACTTTCATATGTTTTTTTTTTTCCATTCCAGAATTGTGATTTTTTATTTGTTCCTTAATTTATGGAAAGCAGTGTATATACAGTGCATGTGTACGCGCACACACTCACAAATTGGAATTAGTTAGTCTTGAAATTAAATTTAGTCAGTACTTAAAATTTATTGTAATACATAAATCTGTGATTATAATGAATTTGAAGTAACCACATCATATTCTATGAAATCACAAAAGATTTTAAATATTATACATGTTGAAGGTACCATAATTAGAAATGTTGCATGAAGACCTTGCCATTATTAGCATTCAGAAATTTGTTAGTAGTTAGCTAATCTCTGGTGGTACGGTCACTTAAACAGAATGAGAGATGAAAGATTTGCCAGGCCTCCTAGAAAAAGATCCAGATGATGATCAAAATCTAGGTGGATTGATACAGCAAAAAGTGCCTTAAAAGACAAATGTGAGATCTGATAATATTGGATTCTTGACAGATTAATTTGGAGAAAAATTGTCAATAGAAAGTTACTACTACATGAAAAGTTACATCATTACTATCATAATATCCTGTACATCGCCTGAGGATACATGTCAGGAATTTGATGTAATAGATAACAGATGAAATAGATAATGGGTAGAAGTGAAAAGTATTCTATGAGAGAGGATATGAAAGAGTTGTTGGACAAAGCAAAAATGAAGAGCAAGAAGGTGAAGATTGCAAGTCTCTTACCACTCCATAATAGAGGTGAATTGAGGAGAAAGGCATTGATAGCAAATGAATTGATACGTAGGTTGTGCAGAAGGAATGCTGTAGGGTTTGTGGACTTATGACTTGAGTTTGACAGAAAGAAGAAAGGCTGATGGACTGCATCTAAATGGTTTTGTTGTTAGGTGTCTAGATAGATCTTCACCAAGCATGCTGAAGCATAAACTTAGGAAATATTAAGCAATTAGGATGGATGCAAACGAATGTGTGAGAATGACCAACAGGTGCAGAATCTAGTCTCAAATAAAAATATTGAATAGGGTGAACATCAGTGGCAGCCGGTGACAATTTTAAGTGGGGGTGCTGCATATACAAAATAAAAAAAAAAAAAAAAAAAATTTTCCTAATCAGTAACCAATTTATTAATAAATAAATTTACATATTAAAAAATTGCTTTATTAAAAATATTTCACCCTCGCCACGAACAAACAGCAGTAATAAAAGTTTTGTATCTCACAGAAATAATGCGTGCATGCATACAATTTATCTGTAGCGACACTGCTCCTTTGAGCAGTGTTGGATTCACTTGTTATGTGCAATGACAAGTGCAAACGAATATTGGCGAGTCTAGCTGCAGTTGGCCAAACACGATAATTCTGACACTGCGTTAGATCGCAGTGCATTTGTTTCGTGTAACAATAAAAAAAATATAATTCTTTTCATATTTTCAACAGTGACACTTGTCATAATTCAGCATAGGCATTGTGGGGGAGGGGGTGACTTTTTCTTTTACTTATGTGATACTTGGAAGATCACAGGACCTCCCTCCCCTATACAAAAGATATGTTTTTTATTTATTTCTTGCTAACTTGTAAAATGTGGAATCTTGAAAGTGCAGGGTGTGTCTCAAAAGTTTTGAGACTTTGATTACTACAAGAGCATTGCACATGCTATCTGTTTTCAAAATATTTGTAGCGAACCTTAGACTGTTGCGTGACCAAATATCAGTAGTAGCTTGTGTTCAGCAGTTGTTAACTAACACACATTTGTGTGTGAAGATTTTCATTCCAAAAAACAGTGCACATGCTTACATTAGAATCCCTCTATGTTACAGTAGTATGTTTAAGGACGAAATACTATTGGGCTATAATTAAATTAAATTAAAACTGATAAATTTATTTTATACAGTTGAGGATAACAATTTCCCTAACTTTTGGGATAGTTGTAACTGACACAATGGAGGAATAGAGAGTAGCAGTAAAGTTCTTTGTAAAGAACTTTATGGATGTTTGGCATTGCCTGTAGTAAAGAACTACAGGCAATGCCAAACATCTTTATTTTTTGCAGCAGAAGGTGAATCTTTTTGGAACATAATTGTTACTGGTGACCATGTGTTTCATGTATGATCCTGCAATGACATGCAGAGTGGGTGGGGGAAAATTCACCAAAACCCTAGAGGTTGTGTGTTTTCAAACATCAAGTTAAAATGTTCAGTCTTTTTCAGTGAGGAAGGAGTTATTCATCACAAATTTGTTTCACAAGGTCAGTGCAAAATATAAAGATGTTTGGCATTGCCTGCTACAAAGAATAAATCAAGAGACCAGCATTGTACCAATTCAATGATTAGTTCCTGCCTCACGACAATGTACCTTCACACAATGTTGCAGTTGTGAGCAATTTTTGGCAAGCAGGAAAGTCACTAACCTTCACCATCTACCCTACCTGCCAAGCCTTGCTCCAGCCAATTACTTTCTTTTCCTGAAATTGAAATTTTCATTAAATTCTCATCATTTCCAAACACTAAAAGAGAGTGAGTGCATTTACAAGGGAGCTAAATAACATTCCAAAAAAAAAAAAGATTTCTGGATGGAATTAGCAAATTGTCTGAACTTGCAAACAAGTCCATCAACCAATGGAAAGTCTACTTTGAAGTTTAACATGGTATTTAATTATTTTATATTAATTGTCTCAAAACTTTTGAACTGCACCTTTTTATATATATATATATATATATATATATATATATATCAGCTGTGGAATCCTTTGAAAGCAGAACTGCTCTCTCTGTAATAGCAAATGAATATTAGCACAGTATTCATGTAAATTTGTGAAATCTGCCTTTAGGAAATAAACTTAGTTTTCACAGAGTTTATTTCCTTTTAGCTGTGAGTTTATATACTTAGAAAAATTAAACATGGAAACTTACATGAAATGAACTTATTACCTGCAAAAAAAAAATTTAATTTCCTTTGCATGTTTACCTCAGCTACAGTTTTCTTCCCAAATTTATCACTCTTCAGTACATCATGTTGACTTAGCTATACAATATTAGACATTTATTATCCTGTTTTTCAAGCAACAGTGTGCGCATTGTAAAAATGTGGTGGTCAGAATTCTGTATGCTATTGCATGTTGGTTTACCTTGACTTGTCCTCTCCAGTGTTCCCCCCCCCCCCCCTTCATTTTGCTATAGCTAACAGAATTTTGTTTTCAACCGTCTTTACAGTTGAATTTGATTTAGCTTCTGTCATTGACTGAAAACGGATATTCCTTTCTTTTTTTTTTAATTGAAATAATTCAATACCAAATATGAATAAAGTCTGTGTAGCACTGTGGAAGTGGTAGTTGTATCCATGGCACTAGAACACCCAAAGAAAGCTGTTCTCTGTTCTTGCTGAGTAGAGAAACTTTTTCTAACCGTATCTTCAACCAATTCCCAAGTTAATCAATCAGTCTCGGGAATGGGCAAGCAGGTTTTTTCCTCCCAGAAACTCATCCCATAAGTACAAGAAAATCAACCTTAGAGTCCACACTATTTCAGACAATAAATATTGTGTTAGGGATTATACGAGATGGCAGGACTTGTCATATGTTCACCAGATGTTGTTTATAATTAGTGATAGTCTTGTGCCGGTTATCTCTGATTAGCTACCCATGGAGATTGAATTGCCTCCTTGGTCTCCAAATGTTACAGGAATAAAAAGTGTCAGCAGATTATTTTATTCCAAAGTGGAATGTTGTGAGAATTTGGAAGAAAATCTAGTTTCATCTTTTATTTTCTAGTTCTACAAAAATACCACAAATAATTATGCAATATTTCCCAAATCATTACTCCTAACAATTGTTGTGACATGGATTGTGACGCCATTTATGAGTAGATTCATTTTACTATTGTGAAGGTTTGCACTTTTACTGTTTGCAGTAATGAGCTTAAAATAATATGAAGAAACTAAATGTATGGTTAGATCTTTGTATCTCTGCATATCTCATTCTGGCTGTAATAAAGAAAAACTGCAAGCACAAGGACCTGATAAACTGTTGGGTATGATGAGTAAATAAGCATGTTCTTACTCCTTAATATTGTAGAGAACCGGGATTTTTTAAACTGGTTTAAAGGTGGGTTAGATACTACATTTGCAGAGGTTAAGAGGAGATCTGTTCTCTACATTAAATGCATGTCAAAGTGACCTTTGGAGTTAAAGTTTTATCATAGCAAAGCTGGCAAATACTGAAGATCTGAGCATACGAACATTTCTTAATGTTAACTTCTCACTCTAAAGATGGTATGATACTGACATGAAATATACTTAAGTCCTTAAATACTTTTATTTATTGTTTACATGGGTTCCATATTTAATAAGTTCATTATTTCTGTATTCACTATAATGCATCTTATACAATATCTTTGCAATGAAATTTAATTAATCCCTACCTACTGATATTTCTGTATTAACATGTTTATACCTGTCTAAGCATGTCCTTGTGTTAATAAAATGTGTAGGAATGTAGTTAAGGAAATTCCAGTTACTACTTATTGTTTTAAATATTAAAATAACAAAAATAAATGGAAAACACTGTATGATTTCTATTAAATTATTGCACAATGATCCATTATCTAATAAAAATGAAATTTTATATTATTCAAGTTTGAATCCTAGTTGGGATTCATGGAATCTTTATACAGACTTTTGAACTGAAGTGAGCTAGTTAATGACTCAAGGATAGAAAGACAGGCAAACTGGTAAGAAAAACACATGCAACTTCATCGCTTTACTCAAACTATAATTGAAACCACAACCACAATGTAAGGTGACTCAGTTTCAGCATTGAGTAATACATTTATTTCATTATATTTATTATTCAGGAAGGACAATCATAGTTTAGCATGAATTTTTTAGTTATCTATATTTAGAGTTTTTAGTTAATTTTATTGATTTTAATAAAAATTCAAATTGCAGTAATGAATGTCTATAATAAATGTAGGACGTAATTTTTCCCCACTATAATTTGCATGTAAATTTTATTTTATCATGGGTATGAGAAGAAAGATATACATATATTGATATTTCTTATATTAATATAACATAATAACAATATTAATATATTGTTATTAATATATTAATAACAAAAGGCTTTTAAGCCTTTTATTTACTAAAATGTTAATTTTAGAGCTCTGTTAAGACCTGGAAGATTTGATGTTGAAGTCCATGTTTCAGTACCAGATTTGAGTGGACGTAAAGAGATACTGAAACTTTATCTTGGGAAAGTAAAAACAGCTAAAGATGTAAATACTGATGTTCTTGGCCGTGGCACCACTGGATTTACTGGTGCAGATTTAGAGAATATGGTTAATCAAGCTGCCCTTCGAGCTGCTATAGATGGTGCAGAAAATGTTTCAATGAAATACTTAGAAAATTCTAGAGATAAAGTACTAATGGGTGAGTTTGTGCAATGAATTCCCTTGTTTTCTTTAATATTGTATATAGTGAATATTACAAATTTCATTAAGTAGTTAATCAGCATATAGTTCTGAATACTTGAAGGATACTAAGTCATTTGTATATGATGTAATTTTTTTCCAGGACTTTTATCTCTCTCGTAAAGTGCACTCAGCATTTCAAATCTCATTTACTTCCCATACTCAGACTTAATAACAATATTCATATAACATATGTATGTAATATTTTCTGATTCCTCCACATTGGGTACCTGTTCATGGTGAAGTTTTTCTACTATTGTCTCCCAAATAACAATTACTGGAATCAGCAGGGTGGCTGTGCAATATGACCCATCGTGGACATCCAGAAATGGGGATCTTGTAGTCTTGCACTACTTTAGCCTCTGCTTCAGCATGGGCCCGGATGACCCAGCCAGGATCAATCACCTAGTATACTTGCTTGTAAGGGTCCCAAAAAATTTAAAGATGAAAATAATTCATGCTCAAGAGATTTTTTGTTCACTGACAAATCTTCCCAATCACCACCATTGGGACACACATGAATGCTCACTCATCAGCAAGCAATGGTGGTTGCGAAGATTTGTCAGCAAACAAAAAATCTCTTGAGCATGAATTCTTCATCTTTAAATTTTTTAGGACCCTCACAAGATCCCGAGCAAGTACTGATGCTGTAGATATATAATTTGATAACAGAAGTAAGTAAGAAATAAAAGTCCTGTGACACCAGCATAAATGTGTTTATATATCCATGCAACAGGTGAAAAGACAATGGAGAGAATGTTCTTTATTCAAAACGGTTTTGAAACTACTTTTTGGTGATTTCCTTGTACAAACACCATGTTAGCAACTCAGGGCATCATCAGTGGGTGGAATACCAATTGCAGTAACATCCCATAAAGCACTAAATTCTTCTAGAGGAATTATATCAGAATGGGATCTCCTTGAGGTTCCAGATGAGGAGGTATGCTCAGGGCTTAAAGATCAGAGAGTGACAAGTATGAGGTGCATCTTGATATATATAGAGATGGCCACCTGGTTCGATCCAAGAACATCATCCTTATTTTTGATGTGCCTAAATCTCCAACATCCGGAAAAGCAAGGTATCTCATTTGTCTGGTTAGGCTATACATCCCTAATCCACTGAAATGCTTTAAATGTTATTAATATAGGCATACCCAAACTGCCTGTTGTGGCTCTACCACCTCTGTCCGATGTTATGGTAAAGAGCATGATGATAAATCTTGCTCTGCAAAGAAAGTTAAATGTGTCATCTGTCAAAGAGATCATCCAGCCTACTCCCATACATGTCACAGATGGAAGGATGAAAAAGAAATTTAATCTTTGAATTAAAATTAAATTTATTAAATTAAATTAAAGATGAATACTTTTTTTCATTCTTTCACTTGTGACATGCACTTGAGGATGCAAAAAAGGAAGTTAGCCACACCACACCTGTCCTGAAATTCTCTTATGCTGAAAGGTGACCATTAAGAAAATATCAACATCTCAACACTTATCTATTCCACCACGCTTGAACTTTATAATCATGAGTCTGTGGAGTGGACTGCGTCAGTCACATGACCTTCAGTCAGACTCTCCTGAAACAACTCCAAAAATGATTCCATTCTCTGAGAACCCACTTGTCAAGAAAATTATGGAAAGGATATCACTGAAAGCTAAATCACCAGACATCCCCCCCCCCCCCTAGAAAAAATGGATACTTTTGTATTATCCACCAAAAGTAAACTCACTAAATGGTCCTGACACATCAGTTAGATGATGTATTAAACTTTTTCCAGAAGAAGAGCTGCACTGGCGATCCATACTCCCCTAAATCAATAGAAAAGTACAAGCCTGACAAAGGTGAGCCCTCAACATCTTAGAAATTGGACAAGTCTACAGAGCCAAAACAAAATGAAATATTTTAGTGTAGAACTGTGATGGGTTTTGCTAAAATGTTGATATCAAAGTTGTTCTACTGCAGAAACACAAACTTTTCTGTTTCTGTCTGCAGTAAATGTTTAAAACTTAGTGAGAATTCTACCTCAAGGCATATTCTGTCTTCTCTAATAATTTTCATTGTTGTTAATAAGAACAGAACTGGAGATGGTCCTGCTCTCATGGTGGTGTAGCTACCTGAATGGGCAATCACACTCTTTTTTTCAATATGTGTGATTTAATATTCCAGTACATTCCATTTATTTATCTTTGGGTTGTGAGTTAAATGAGATTGAACTTGATAATCTTATATTACAACTGTTCAGCCCATACTCCATTATGGGATACTAAGGCAACTGTTGTGAAGTCATTGGCATCTATATACAAGTAGCCCAGTTGTGAAGTTACTTCACATGCAAACTTTGTTTGCTTGCACTTGGATAAAGGATGAAACCAATTTATGGTACAACCATAAATTGGTATAACCTATTTATGGTTGTACTATATTTATAAAAACATGGCATCTTTAATTTATGGTACAACCAAGGGGAAAACTCTACATCCATCTCTAATCCAGAGTATTTTAGTAATAAGGTATGGCACCTTTTGACTACTTGTACATGGAAATATGACTTCTTCATTACTTCAGCCTTGGTATCACTTCTAGGTCTGGCTCCCATTGATGTGCTTTTGTGCTGAAATGGTTGCTTTCCCTGAGATATGAGCAACTCTGCTCAGTGGTGGGGTGAGCCTGTCACTGAGTGGAACTACTACTGAGTTAAATGATCCTTTGAGGCACTCACTGTTGGGTGATCTGAGGGATTGCATAAGTTTCCTTGGGGGAGTTTTTGGAGAGCTATCCCCACACTTAAACATACTTCAATAAAAGTTGAAACCAGTCTGGGTAGTGGTCCTTCCCATAATGCATAACATTATTTTGTTTGGTTACACTTGGATAAAGAATCAAACCAAGAATATAATTTCTTGACATCTTTAATTTATTCTGTGGATCTCCTTCTCTTACTATACAACAGAATACTTGGAAGAAGAGCTTCCAGATTCTTGGCATAAGTTAATTGTCATTGTCATCCCAAAACCAGGAAAGGATCCAATAGAAGCAAACAATTATCAACCTCTTGCTCTGACTAGCTAGCTTTCTTCATAAGATATTGAAAAAAAATGATTAATGCTATACTTCTCTGGTATTTAGAAAACAATGTAGCTTTCATAGGCATTGTTTAGTATTGGACCATGTGATCTGTTTAGAAACATGTATTAGAAATGCATGTCTGAAACAAGAACATCTCATTTCAGTGTTCTTTCACATGGAAAAAGCTTATGACACAGATTAGAGATATGGCATGTTAAGACGTCTATAACCTTGATCTCAGGAAGTCTTCCTGTATTTATTAAAAACTTTTGACTAGCTGAACTTCCAAGCCTGGATGGAAAGAATAGGATGTCCCCCAAGGCTCTTAAGTGTGACACTGTTTGTTTTCAGAATTAATTCCTAAATAGCTGGGAAAGCCTGTTCTACAAATATCTTGCCTTTATGATGAGGCTACCTGTATCAGATTTACAAGATACATTATAGTGGATTGCTCTCTTATAAACAGGCTAGTGTTGTTTCTCAAACAGTCTAAGTTGAATGATGTTTTCCCAAAGTTCATTAGTTTTGAGGAAGCCATCAAGTCTGAATAAGCAGAGGATATATTACATGGCTAAGGAAGATCTCAACAAACATATACACGACACTAAGCGTACACTAGTTCATTTAAATTCACATACGATACCACCTCCTTAGAACAAACTTTAGAGACTAATATATGGTATTGTATTAAAAGTACACTTAATTCTCAAACTTCTAACATGTAGAACACAAATATAAATTAGAAAATTTGAGGCTTTTAAAGAACAGCACAAAAACTTTCCACATTTAAGTATTGTCTCCCTCTCAACAAGATTATAATTTAGAAGTCCAATTCTTTACTGAGACCATCTTTTTTTACATCTCATGAATGTAAAAAAAGATGGTCTCAGTAAAGTATTTAATTTTGCTATATCTTTGTGAACAATATCCAAAGAACTTTTGTTATCTAAATAGAAAAGGCTGTTTTTTATCTTCTACCCAGGAGACAAAATTATTATGATTGGAATCGGTCTTTGCAATTAACCAAGCAAAACCACCAAAAATAACCTTAAAAAATGTAAAGGAAATGAAGATAATTATTCCATTAGATAAAGGGAATTCCACAATAATTCTAGACACTGAGGGATATAATTACCAAATGACTCATTTACTATTACCGGTTATACTTATTTGGTTCTTGAGAGAGAGAGAGAGCGAGAGATCCAACTCGTGAACTCCATAGATGCACTAATAATCTCCTCAAGACCACTATAAAATTCCCTGAAGAATTAAGATGATCTCTTTATGCTCTGCAATCTTTCATTCCTTGCATGTATGATGCACCTAAAATACATAAGGAAAATACTTCCGCTGAGACCAGAAGACATTGATTTCCCTACTTATACGCTATCAAAACATTAACCTTTTAATTAATTTAGTCTTAATTCTACCAATTTAGAATTCTGAATTCTTTGTATACATGATTACTAATGTATATCTTCATAGGGATGAAATTATTGCCAGTTTTGATGTCACTTCCTTCTTAACTAATGTGCCCACTGAAGTTGTATTAACTTTTACCAGAATTAAGAATTAATTCTGGTAAAACTTAATAAATTAAGTTAATAAGTTAATAAATTAAGAACCCTAAAGAATTAAGATTCTCTTTATGCTCTGCAATCTTTCATTCCTTGCATGTATGATGCACCTAAAATACATAAGGAAAATACTCCACTGAGACCCGAAGACATTGATTTCCCTACTTATATGCTATCAAAACATTAACCTTTTAATTAATTTAGTCTTAATTCTACCAATTTAGAATTCTGAATTCTTTGTATACATGATTACTAACGTATATCTTCATAGGGATGAAATTATTGCCAGTTTTGATGTCACTTCCTTCTTAATTAATGTGCCCACCGAGGTTGTATTAACTTTTACCAGATAAGTTATCTAGAAAAGATAACTTATCTAGTAAAAAGATAGAAAAGTTAGGGCACTCTTGATTCATTGCTTAAATTCGTGTTACTTTCTCTTCAGAAATATTACCTATAAACAGACCTATTTACAAACAGAAGCTTGGCCATTGTCAACCATCTGTCTGTTGCACTGACAAATATGTACTTGGAAGCTCTCAAAGAAAAAGCCATGAATACCTTTCCATTAAAATCAAGACTATAAAAGACCATTTGTCTGTTGCACTGGCAAATATGTACTTGGAAGCTCTCAAAGAAAAAACCATGAATACCTTTCCATTAAAACCAAGACTATAAAAGATATATGTATGATGTCTTGATTTGAAGCCATAGCCCAGATTCTCTCCAAGAGTTCTTGAACAATCTTAATAACCTACACCCAAGAATAAAATTTGCTGCAGATCTATAAGTTAATTAATGGTTCTCTTCCTTTTCTGGATGTCACACCAACTGAAGATTTCAATTTACAGAAAACTACACATTAACAGATGTCATGCTAATTCTTTTCATTACTCAACCTAAAAATTTGGTATCATTTCAAACATTAGGAACCCATGCGCTTGCCCTCATCAGTGATGAAGAGATCACTAAAGAATTAGTCATGTTTTATTGACTTTTCAGAAGAATGGTTATCGTAAACAGACTATTTCTAAACTCCTGTTTAATCCCATCATGTTGTAAATGGTGGCTATTTATAAGCCTGCTTGGTTACCATGCTCTTGTAATATATTCTTTATTAGCAGTGCGCTTTTTGCTTTTGCAACCTTTCTTACTTATTCTATTGTGTACTATGTTTATCCACCTTTCGCATTCACCTAGTCGTATGCCTATGAACACTGGAAAATTTACTTGTTGAGACTGTGCCACCAGTATTTCTATATCAGCATAAGACTCAGTAATACGTCCGGTAGATCTCTCTCTTACTAGCATAAAATTCCTCACTAAAGTTTACGTAAACAATCATGGTTCTCAAGTATTTAAACTATACTTTTAATGCCTTAGTTGTTTCCCGCTCACAAGTCAGAGTTTATTTAGGAACAGTGCATTGTAAAATAAATGATCAGGCGGCACTCTATTGACATATAAATAAAACACATTTATTTACATTAATTAAACAATAGAAAGGTTACTCTCTCTACCTATCCATTAGGCCTTTAGCATAAAGAAAAAACTTTCCCTTTTCAACCTTTCCTTTTCAATATTAAATAACTATATAATATAATCACTCAATTACTTCTCTGCTTATTAAATTATTAAAAAATCTGATTTACTCATTAAGAGGTTAGCTAACTATGCAAAGTTATTTCACAAATCTTATGCCAGTCATTACCATTCCAAATGACTCCCTTATGGACGCTTTTTATTACTATTAAGCTAATTCTTATCAGTCCATCTATAGCATATCTCCTAGATTATAATAGGAAATGTACAAAAAAAAATAGAACAAACTTACAGAGGCTCTGTATCGCACATTCAATCAAAAGTTTTGCACTAAAGTCTCTATGGCTTTTCTTTCTTTCATCTCAGGTTTTTGGCTTCCTTCAGGAGTGTCTTGCATCAGCAGTATCTCGTTGGGAATTGGCGGGCTGTGGACTGCAACCTTGCGGTACTCGAATAGCTCTGGCAAAAGGTTGATCTCCTGTGGCAAAAGGACTTTCAAGCGAAAATGCTTTGGGTATTTACATCGGCTGTTCTCTTGTCATTCCCAATTTTCTCCTCTGGCATGGGCTCGCTGTGACGTCCGGTCCTCTGGATCCTACTCCTGATATTTCTGCTGCTTCCGATAACTCTCTGCCGACTCCGATAGCTCTAACTTCTGCCTCCGATGACTGTAACTTCCACCGACTGGCTCCTCTGATGTTCGGCTCAGTCCCTTTTTATTACATCTTCTCCGGGTCCTTGCATGAGGTTGTAACCCCGAAGAATTCGGCACAGCTCCTTGATCTTCTTTTAAGACCGACCCGTTCTTTCTTCTCCTCCGTGCATTCCTTTGATTGTATCTTGTTGGGCAGTGGAAACTTGTCTGAATCTTTCAGATCTCTCAGGCACTGACTTTGAAGGTGTTTATGCACATAGCAGAGTGTATGTTTTTTACGATTTTTACGATTTTAGTGTATGAGAAAGTTGCTTTAAAGCAACTTTCTCATACACTAAAATCGTAAAAAACTTTCTTATGCCCTCATATAGAGCTATTATACAAAGTTCTGGTGGCAAAACATTGCCTTTGTTTTTGACATTCTGAAATATTCTTGTTAATTCGGCACAGCTCCTTGATCTTCTTTTAAGACCGACCCGTTCTTTCTTCTCCTCCGTGCATTCCTTTGATCGTATCTTTGACAGTATTTACTCCTTTAACCTAATTGTTAAAGGAGTAAATACTGTTAATTCCCATAGGGTTATTTACAGTAATATTTAGCATAAAACATATAGAGACAAAGAAGGTTATTTTTGTAACATTCTCATGGGACTTGACCTCTGTAAAAATCGATGTAAAGCACTTTGGTATTTCCAAGCTACATCAAGGTTTACAATGTCAAAGATGATGATGAAAGGTTTTATTTCTCTTTTGTATGTCGGCTCCATTTTGACCAAGTCAGCAAAAATTCTCAAGAGATATAAGAAACTTAAACTCTTGCCTCACCTGAGAAAACAGAAACACAAAGGTTTAAAGTGTACATGATCTTGAATCCTAATTGTACATGAATCTAGTTGTACATGATCTTGAATCCTAAGGTGTTTATGCACCCCAGAAGTTTCACATGTGTAGAAGAAATGGTGTTTATCATCATCTGCAAAATTAGAATGGCATATATTATCATCCGCAAGGATGGGATTATTGGTCATATATGTACAGAAGAAAGACTAGACAAAAGAACAATGCTTTGGTGGAAAAGAAAAGAGGAAATCTATTTATAAAAGAGGATTTCCTCTTGGGATAGATGTTATTTCTGAAGCACAATTGTTGCAAGTACAGTTGAGAAGATTGAGTACATCAGGACTAGAATTTTTTGCAATCTAGGTTAAGATCCTGTTAGTTTTTATGCTAAAAGACTACAGAAAAGCCTGTGGTGCATTGTTTCTGGTATGGATAATTTATGTTATCTATGCATGATTTGTAAGAGAAGAATGATTCCAGAAGGTTATGGGATTATTCTTCTAGAGATAACCAAGACTTGGTGCAGTTACTTCAGGAAGAACATCACATTGCACCAAAATTTACCTTTACAACTGTTTCCTTTTAAAGGTGTATCGTATCAGCAAAGCTATATGACTTGCTACGCTTTTGACTCAGGCTGCTGAAGATGCTCTCTTTGCTTGCCTTGTAGAGCACATTGACAGAATGGAGAACTTACCAGGGTGGTTCCATAAGTTTCCACCCTGCTAACTTTTTACAGGTGATAGAAAGAAAACAACTGAGTCACTTTTCAACATAATCTTCCTTTATTTCAACACACTTTTCACATCTTTGAATTAACATTTCTCTGCCCTTGAAAAATAGTCTGTACTTTTATCTGCAAAATGGCTTAAAACTGCATCTTTCACCTCATTATCATCTGCAACTTTTCTTCCTTTTAGTTCTTTCTTCAGTTTTGAGAAGAGGTAGTAGCCACTGGGTGCTAAATCTGGGCTGTAGGATGGGTGTTCAATCTCCTGGAAGTAACAGTCCTTCACTTCAACCTTCGCAACAATAGCCATATGGACTGGAGCATTGTCATGAAGCAGGTGAACACCATGACTCAGCTTTCCTCATCTCTTCTCCTTTATGGCGTCATGCAGTTTGTGCAAGAGTGAAGCCATAATATTCTGCATTCACAGTGGTATTCCTTTCCTTGAAGTAAATCAAGAGAATTCTCTGGTAATCCTAAAAGATTGTTGCCATGATCTGCTTGGTGGACTGAGTGACCTAGGCTTTTCTTGGTAGTGCTTTGCCTGGTTTGCACACTCCATGGATTCCCTTTTGGAAAGAGGATCATAATAAAGGACCATGGTTTCATCCCTAAGGATAGTTTGGCATGAGTTAGAGCTTGGATGACAGGCTAAGGAGAAGGGACAATGGATTTAGCACTTCTCTCCGATTCCCTTCGCAAAGCTCTAAAAACTTGTGGGAACAGGTCACACAATTCTCCTTCTGAATTGAAGAGAGAAGTTGGGGCACCCACCTTGCACTGACCTTCATCATGTGAAGCTTCCTATGAATGATGCGAAAGACGGTTGTTATAGAAAGCCCAAACCTTGCTGAGATTTTTTTGAGCTTCAGCCATCTGTTATTGAGCAGTTCTTCCTCAATAAGAGAGACATTTTCCTTAGTCATCACTTCTACAGCAACCACCACGAGGATCATCTTTGATGCTCTCTTCCTAGGAGAAACCGTTTAGCTCATTCCTTCACAGTGGAATATGAAGGAGAAGCTTCCCCATAAACACAATCCAATCACTGTTTGATAGCACTTGGAGGAAGCCCTTCTTTGCTGGAAAACTTTATCACAGTCTGGTATTCAATTTTTAACATTGCAGCCAGTTAGTGTGCCATGTGTTTGTCAAATGAATGCTTCCAACTGAATGATGCAGGTAGAGTTGAAACTGGTACACTAATCTGTCACACACACACACACACACACACACACACACACACACACACTGCGTTTTAAAATTGGTGTGACTTTTGTACGACAGGCTGGAAACTTTTGGAAACTACCTTGTACCAGAGAAGGACTTCTCAAATTCCTAGGTGGATAGCAGGATATTATTGGGAGGTACAGACCTCTTCTGGTCCTAAATGTGGGACCATATTATTTACACTGTTTTCAGTGCAAAGTTAGAAAAGAGATAAAAATTTACATTGTACTTGGGCATGCCCCAGGGTCCTGTACTAGGGCTACTACTCTTTAATTTGCACATTAATGATATAGCAGGAGATCTGAGGGTGGGAGATATTCAGTTGTTTGCTTATGATGTAAAACTGGGGAGGGCAGTAATTGATAAAGGTGATTGTTAGTTTAATGTTGTAAAATGTAAGGTAATGCACGTTGGAATGAAAGAATTATGTACTTTGTATTATACTGATGGTATTAGATTACAGGAAATTAATGAGGCTAGGAATCTGGGGGTGATGGTAAATAGAGATTTGAAATTCAGATGACATATTGCAAGAGTTGGCAGAATAGCTCAGAGGATTATTTGGATGTTGAAGAAGAACACATTGACAAGTAAAGATAGATAGGTTATTATCCCTCTTTATAAGGCTATGATTCAGCACATGTTAACTACTGTGCTGAGATTTGGTGACTTGCATTTCTGGGGGGGGGGAGATAGGATGTGGTGGAGAGGGTTCAGAAATGAGTGACCAGGCTCATGATAAGTGGAATGTTCCCTCTGAGGATAGTTTGGCAGGAGTTAGAGTTTGGATGACAGGCAGATGAGAAGGGACATGATGGAAACTTACAAGTTACTAAAAGGACTCCATCAGATTAACACAAAAGAAATTTTTTCAATACATAAGGAATAAAAGAAATTTTTTCAATACATAGGGAATAAAAGAAATTTTTTCAATACATAGGGAATAGAGGGGAAACATGTTAACTACTGTGCTGAGATGTGGTGACTTGCATTTCTAGGGGGGGGGGGGGATAGGATGTGGTGGAGAGGGTTCAGAAATGAGTGACCAGGCTCATGATAAGTGGAATGTTCCCTCTGAGGATAGTTTGGCAGGAGTTAGAGTTTGGATGACAGGTAGATGAGAAGGGACATGATGGAAACTTTCAAGTTACTAAAAGGACTCCATCAGATTAACACAAAAGAAATTTTTTCAATACATAGGGAATAGAGGGGAAAACAAAGGGTCACATTAGAAGTTGTCTAAGAGTGTGGACTAGGTTCTTTACTTGGAGGAAAGTGAATGAGTGAAATGGACTGCTAGAGGCAGGATCCACACTCTCCATTGTGTTAATGGAGAGTGTGGGTCCCCTGCAATGAATCTTTTGACTCCATGGCATACCCATATAAATAATAATGCTAATTATTATTTTTGATGCATTCTCATTACTTCAATGAATGCTACAATATGATATGGTTCCCATTGCTGACTGTGTAGGTGCCTGTTATAGCCATGTGGCAGTATTTCTGTTTCCATAATGGTAAATCACCAGAAGAAAGACTACAGGGTCAGTTCTAGATGTTCATTTTTTTCCCATCCTGAAGTTGGTTGATCTTTGGCATAGGCAAGTGACTTCTTTTCCTCTTAAAAACATTTTATAGACCTGGAATTGACTGAACTTGCTTTGTTTCAAATAATGTGTTTAGGGCTTAGGATCATGAGATGACAGCACTTGTATGCCTTAAAAATCATTGATTCTCTTGAGCTTAGCTATTGGTGATGACTAAGGGTGGAGACTACCCACCAGTTTCCAAATCAGATACTTCCTTTTGGGAATAGAAAGGCATTTAAAGGATTTATTTTTCACCTGTTATTGTGTGCCGTGATGTTATCAGCAATTGAAATTAATTTTATTATATATATTTATTTTTATGACAACCCAAGCCATAGATAAGTGGGAATTTTGCTCAACAAACTATAGTTTTATATTTCAGCTCTCCAGTAAATAAGATGATGGTGGTGGTGATGGGGGCCATTCCAAACAATGAAAATCACTTGCCACTTAGGTTTGTGAAGGGCAAAAAATCAAAAAATTTGTTTATATATATGAGCGGTGTTCAAAAAAATACCGAACTTTTTAAATAGTGCGCCAACTGGCACAGAGAGCATGTACTGAGTGCACCTAGCAGCAAGTTTTGATAGCAAACTGCCATTTGCCCCATTCTGCTATGCACATTAGTCATTGAGTTACATCCATTGAAGTGAGCACGTGCACAAGCCGTTCATTGGATTAATGACAAAGTGACAATGAAAAAGTTTGAAGAACAATGTGTGTGAAATTTTGCTGCAAACTTGGTAAAAATTTTACAGAGGCATTTCAGTTGTTTAACCAAGCATACTGGGAGGACTGTATGAGCCGAATGCAGTGCTGTGAGTGGTTTAAGCATCAATGGACGAACTGGTCAGAAATCAAGGTGATGGTTGTTTTTTGATTGGAAAGGCATTGTCCATTATGAATTTGTACCACATGGTCAGATGGTAAACAAAGAGTTGTACCAGGAAGTTTTAGCATGTTTGAGAGATCTTGTGTGTAGGAAGAGGCCTGAATTGTGGGAAAACCAGACTTGAATGTTGCACTATGGCAATGCGCAGTCATCCATATGGCAAACCATCAGACATCCATTGTGCCCCATCCATTCTATTCGCCAGACTTAGCCCCTGCAGACTTTTTCCTGTTTCCCAAACTTAAAACCACTTTGAAAGAACTGAATCTCCATAGAGGAGATTCAGGAAAATGCAGTAAGAGAACTGCGTGCCATCACAGAAAGTGCATTCCACGAAGGATTTCAACAATGGAACAAACATTGGGAATGGTGTATCGCCATAGAGGGGACTGCTTTGAAGGAGACAGTGCTTAAAATGTTGTAAAATGAGCAATAAAGTCTTTAGAACAAAAGTTCAATATTTTTTCGAACATGCCTTGTATATCATCAGAGAAATATTGCTAATTTGGATCTTTAAAAAGGGTACATTCAAGTCTGTCTCATTCTCTTCATTGCAATTTTTTTTTTTTTTAAGTAATTCCACTTCATTTTTGTCTGAGTTCTGCAATTTTTTTTTTTTTTAAATTTTATGTTGTTTATTTTTAGGTCCAGAACGAAAATCCAGAATTCCTGATGAAGAAGCAAATAACATTACTGCTTACCATGAAGGTGGACATGCTATAGTGGCCTTTTATACCAAGGATGCTCATCCATTGCACAAAGTCACTATAATTCCTCGAGGTCCATCTTTAGGACATGTTAGTTTTGTGTTGTTATAGTTCTTTTGATTGCAGAAATTGTTTATTGTACCTCAAGAATGATAAAAGAAATATACTTTATTACTATGCCTGCTTATTTAAAATGATCAAAATCATCAAGATTATGTAAACATTACACCTCCGAATCAAAAAATTTGGAATAATCAAAGAAAATGTGTTGAATGATTTGCAATTCTAATTTATTGCATAGAAAATAATTATTACCAAATACAAATCAGCATAATCTAAATCTACGCACTTTGTAGATTATATAACCATGTAAACACATAAAAATGTAATATAAATTATAAGAAAACTGTTATTTGAAAACATTTACAAAATTAGAATAATTTTTAATGTCATTCAAAATGTTAGAATAATGCGAAAATAAATGCACAAAAATTAGACAAAAGGGAAACAACACGATAATTAGTACTTTGTTGCATCCCCTTAGCTTTTAGGACCGTTCGTAGGTTGGTCATATTATTTATAGTGGTTGTCTTTTTTTTTTATTAAATCATGCCCATATGGTCTGCAGACTAGAAACAAGTTCATTTTTGTCTCTTGGGACAACTTCTTGAATACATTTCTTCATAATTCTCCACAAATTTTCAATAGGGTTTAAATCTGGTGAGTTTGCCACCCAGGAATTAAATTGATTTGCCATTCTGTATCTTGCTGAAAAAGGAAATTACCATCACATAAATCTTCTGATGCTGGTAAGATAAAGTGCTCAAGAATTTCTTTGTACACTTTGTAATTGACTCTTTTGTACACAATACACAGCCTACCTGGACCCTCTGTGGTCATTCATACCATGACAGAGGTTGCAAAATTCAAATGTTTCTTCGTACGTTCTTTATCAAATGCTTCTTGCTTAATATGTCAAACACGTATCCCTTGATGACCATGGGACACACAAAACATACTTTCATTGCTAAAAAGTACTTTTTATTCCAGTCCTCTTGACCCACAACTGCCATCGCACTCTATCTGCCTTTTGCTTGGGAGTCATAAGCGGCTTTGTCTTAGTCATGTGATTTGTCTTTGTCATGTGATTTAAAACTCAATTTGTGAAGTCGTCTCAACATTGTAGATTTATACACATTCACACCTAGTTCTTTCCATCTCTTGTGAAAATACCTTGCACTTCAGAAGCGGTTTTTTTTCATGATATTCTTCAGTCTCCTCTCATCTCTTGATGTAGTTATTACCATTTGATTGCTACTGCAGCGATTATTTTGAAAACTTGTTACTAGAATACTGTCTCAATACTCTACTCATGCTTGCTTGAGTAGAGAACATTTCAATTCCTTAGCTATAAACTGCTGAGTTTGGTCTTCTTTATGTAGAGACACCATACGAAACTTTAGCTTCCAGCATGTCACTCGTTTGACCCATGTTTAGCAAATGATTAACTGAAATTCATGCATAAATGATTCCTCATACATGAATCAGTCCTGCAGCTACTGAAACGTGCTATTTCTATGCTTTCCTCAAAACCATCAGAAAAATTTAGAATATTCAAATATTTTGAACTACGTTAAAAATTATTCTAATTTTGTGAATGTTTTTAAATAACAGTTTCTTATAATTTGTTACATTTTTGTGTTTATATGGTTATATAATCTACAAAGTACATAGATTTTAGATGATGCTAATTCATATTTGGTAATAATTATTTTCTATACAATAAATTAAAATTGCAAATCATTCAACACATTTTCTTTGATTATTCTAGTTTATTGATTTGGAGGTGTATTAAAATATAGTGAAGGCTTATCATAAAAAATACTTCATATATATATATATATATATATATATATATATATATATATAATAAACTCATTTAACTGTAATTGAAACAGGTAAGGAAATAATCTAATGCAATTCTTTATATAAAAAAAGTACTGTTCATTGTATAGCATCATTGTGTAGTGAATCTTTCATTATTGCACCAATGGAATCTTGATGGTTAAATATCAAAACTTAGATGACTGTGAGGAGATTCCATACAGCTTATAAGAAATGCTGAGAGCTGGCTATTCCTTCTGACCCAAGGGTCAGAAACTATAGTCAGCCACATATTCATCTTGATGAGCATAGAAAATACGTTTGATATATGAAATGAAACCGTGGATACTAACCTAACTTAAGATGCATGGATAACAGCAGAGATTTTCATTATAATTGATAACGAAGAACTTTCGTTTTCTGTGATTTGGTTGGAGCTTGGATCTGGATAGTGGAACAGTAAATCTGAATATGGGAAGGAAGAGTAGCAGTTCTGGAGGTTTCATATATATAGACTCCATTCATGTGAGGTCACAAGACCTATAACTTAACAATATTGTGTGTTGGCAAATTAAGGAGAAAGAAGCAATTAACAAGTTTATTGAAAAGCTAGGAGCTATATTCATTGGGATAAAAATCATATGGATCAAGCTGTTCCAAAGAGGTAGATGGAATGAAGGAAGAAAATGAGAGGTTAGCTCAACATGTTTGGAGTTAAACTGTGCACAGATGCTGATCAGGAGCTGTTTGTGGTCTTGCATAATTAGAGGGAAGTGGAGGAATGGTAGTGGCTAGTCCATTGGAGCAATGTTCATGAAAGTATCTACAAACAAGGCATCATAATACAGAAACAGCACCTCTGAGACAGTGATTGGAGGAAGTCTTTGAGAGATGAGTCACCTATTAGGCTGATGTTTCTTTTCTCTATACAATCAGAATAATCTGAGAACTGTATTTTAAAGTTGGTTCAATTTGGGATTTATTAAACATTAGGAGTTGAGCAGGAGTATTTTGAAGTTTTTTTGAGGCTATGATGTAATTTGTTTATGCCAGATAAGCTAGATGTGAAAGTCAGCCTTTCATGGACTGAATTTTACTTCTAGCTTATCTGACTTTTTCAAGGGACACAAGGATGAGAATGGCAGAGGGAACAGTGTTCAGTGGTGAGCTATAAGGGACTTGCACAAGTCATTTGTTAAATTTTTCTCAAATTTGCAAGCCCTTTGTTCTTCTTGTTTACTTCTTATTTTTTTTTCAAAAAAAAAATTTTTTTTTTTTTTTTTTTTTTGAAACATATTAAGTGACAAACTCATATGGTAACCTAACAAAAATTAGTCTATTCGGTAGTGTATAGATTATTTGGAATTATTGTTTCAACTCCTCTATAACGAATGTGCCCAAGTTTGAAAATAAAATAAACGCCTGCGCTATCTTTACCCTTCTGGTAGCCAATCGTATTTGTAAAACCAGTAGCCAATCAAATGTTTTATAAAAGATTATGAAAGACTTCATTCTTATTATATTTTGATAGTTAAAAAATGTTTTTCTTATGTAAGATAAATTAACACAGTTGATTGTGTGCAAATATTTCATGTTTAGATCATGAAATATTTGCTTAGAAATGATAGCCTTTAGAGGGTGATTGTCCTCATACTTTTTGATTGGAATTTGTACACAAGCTGTGTTAATAAAAGTTTTTGTGTGAAATACAGCTTTTTTGCTTGACGATGCAAGCCCTTTGTTAAAATTTCCATAGCTCACCACTGACACTGTTCCATAGGAAAGGAAGCTTTGATAAAGTTATGATTTTAGTTACCAAGGAGACTTAACATCTGCAATAAATATACTTGGAAAGACAACTTCTTAAAAAAAAAAAAAAAAAAAAAAAAAAAAAAAAAAAAAAAAAATCAGTGTATGTTAGGATTATCTAGCATTCTGATGAGTATGTAATCAATGCATAGATCACTGTGAATACAAATATTTGGCATTGCTTTTTGCTTGGTCGGCAGAATTGGTAAAGGGAATCAGCGATTTGTAATCTTAACAAATGATGATGACACTTTCCTGAAGGAAAGTGTCCTCGTGTGACATTAAAATATATTTTCTTTTCTTTTATTTATTTATTTATTTTTTTATATGTGTTCCACTCATGATTATTAGTAAACCTATGGTACATTTGTACCGTGAGTGAGCTAAAGATTTTTTTTCTTTCATTTTTATTAATTTTATATATTTTCTTGTAATTTTTTGTTTCTAGATAGTTCGGAAACCCTGTCTAGAGACCAAACATGGAACTTTTTCAAGCCACTTCAGGCCTCCAATAAGTGGGACGGTGGTCTTGCACCAGGCAATGAAATTCATCTCCCACCTAAAAAATCAAACTTCAGGAATAAAATTTCAGCTGGCAGAGTAATATCAGAATTAGGAGAGAAATAGAGCAAGTTCATGCACCAGAATGGGGTTAGGAAATTTTGAGTCACAGAGGATCAAAAAGAGAAGGGATGTTGCATTTAGCATTCTCTAGCACAGGGTGTCAAAATTGCCTAAATGTGCAGGTTCTACTCATTTGGTAGAAGGAATCATGCAGAGTGTAGTTTGGACAATTTATGTTAATATGGAATAGAGGTTTGGGGTGGGGATGGGAATGAAGGTTTGAAATTGGCATGTAATGTATATAATTTGTTGCATATGCATGAAATCATGCAGCATGTAGTTGAGATAATTTGTTAATTTGTAGTAGAGGTTTCGGGTGGGCTAAGGATTTTAAGCCAATATATTTCTGAGTTGAAGTTTTGTATGTATTTTTATTGTTGTCACTTTTTTGTGGGAGTGCACAAACATAAAATGGACCAAGAACCGTGGACTTGCATTTCTATTCAGATTTGTAACACCGTAGAAAGATGTGCACTGAAATGACCCGAGTAGTGTGTTACCTTGGGGATTTGTTTCTCCACCATAATATCCTGGCTCATTTTGCTGTGTTTGTGCAGGAATTTTTGTACACAAAAAAATAGCATCTAAATTTAGAAGAGAAAGGCTGTTTTTAGAATCTCTAGCCTCTCTCAAAGATCAGCGTAATTTGAATAAATATGGTTGCTTAAAACTTTCCAGAATATGGGAAACACTAATACTTCAGGATCCCAGTTTGCATCCTAGGAAGCTGAAAGGTGGTTATAGAGGGTGAGGCTTTTTGTCCATGTGTTTCACTTAGTTTTATGTTGCCTTTGTGTGTGTGTGTATGTTACAGGTCTCATATTGTACTTCCTGGCGATGTCTCAGTGACAGACAAAATATTGGAAGAATTAATGTTATTTTTAGTTCTTTCTTAGTGCTGTTTCACTCCATTAAGGCTCTAACACGAACTGTTCTTCTCATTCTGCTTACTTCCCTGATCTGGCATTCTGTGAAATTTTTCTTTTTCCAAAACTTAAGTTGCCACTTAGAGAAAAAAATTTAATGATAATTAGTTAAAAGGAAAAAAGAGTAATATGCCTAATTCAGTACAGGACTTCTGTAAATATTTTTAGCAGTGGGACAAATGTTGGACTTGCTTATTATTATTATAAACCTCCTGGAGTCAAGACTCATCAAGAAACATCTGTAAATAAAAAAAGCATTAATGGATTATTCAGGGATAATCATGTCCTATATTTACAAAATATTCTCACTTTCAAGATTGTAATTTTCCAGACAAATATTCCATTAGAAGATGCTGAATAATTTTCATATTGAATAAGTTAATCTAGAGAGTGCAAAAGTTAAAAAATAAATTGGGACAATTACACGGAAAGGTAGGCATTTCAGACAGTACAGTAGGACACTACCAAGCTTGTTGTTATTCCTAGTTGACCTCTTAACATTCGTGCTTTCATTTCTTCAAGAACTATAATGGTAAGTTCTTAGAATTCCTGGCTAACTCTCACCAGTAATGATTTTGAAATCCGCACAAGACCAGTTTTAAACATTCTGTGTACCGTAGAAAGGATACCATTTTAAGGGAAGGATATGGACTAGCTTTTTTCTTTAAGATAATACAATGTTATTATACAAGAGAAAAGGAGAGCTGGTTCAGTGTCTTTAAAATGGTTATCTATGGTTGAAAGTGCTGAACCTGCAAATATAGTTGAACCTGCAAATGCTTCTGCCTGATATCTCGACTTGGGCCTGGCTCCCACTGAAGAGACCTCAATAAAGGTCGAAACCGGTCTGGGTAGTGGCCCTTCCCTTAATGCATAACAATAGACATATCCGCAAGGAGATGTGTTTTGCATTATAGGAGATACTAGGATAGGAGTGTTGGTAGCTTGCTCCACCTTTGCAACGAGTTGCCCTGGTGTGTACCACCTTAACCCAGTCCTGAAGATACTTTCAGGCGCAAACTTTGTTTGCTCACACTTGGATAAAGGATTAAACTAAATTGGTTATCTATGGATGTTGATTAGTGGAGTAATTGTGGCTGTTGCTATATTTAAACGATACCTGTGGAAGTATCTATAGAGAGTATGGCAAAAACAGTATGTCATAATCAGCAGTAAGTGTGTGTTCAGACAAGTTTCGGTTTATTATTCTCCTACAAGGAGAAGAATAAACATCCTGAGAGCGGTATCTCAGGATGGAGTAGCTGCATTGGATCAGGTACAGTATAGTGATAATTGAGTTTATCTTGCCCCTTATTATAAGGTTGGAATTTTTATTGCACTTGAATGGTTTGGAACACAATTTCATTTCCACCACAGGAGTCATAGTTCCTCCTATGATATAACTTCCATGTATGGTGTTATCTATTATATAGCATTTGATTTTTTAGATATATTAGTTATATATATATATATATATATATATATATTAGTATAAAACCCTGAGTATCAGCAATTACAGCTGATATCTATTATAACAGTGTTCTATGGTCCCTACAGTTTTTTTTTTCATTGAGAGTCAACTAAATTTGCCAGGTCTTCACTATTGTTAGATCTTATATTTCAACC